>NW_027669371.1:1162500-1177500 GCF_964194185.1 Rhinolophus hipposideros | reverse complement strand
TAGGCGTAAGCCTAGGGCGAGGGGTAGTGCTCGGGGTAGGGTTAGGTGAAGGGCTAGTGATTGGCAGAGGCCCACGGGCCTTGTTAGGGTTAGGGCTCATGTTAGGCCTAGGACTAGTGGTAGTGGTAGGGGATGGCCGAGGGCTAGGGGTAACTGTCACAAGAGGGCTCCGGGTAGTCCTAGGACTCCGAACGGATGTAGGGCTGGATTAGGGTGTGGCTAATGGTGGGTCCAGGGTGATTTCGTAGGACACGGGTTAGTGCTCTGGCTATCGGTAGGGCAGGTGTACTGGTGGCGACGGGCAAGTGCTAGGCTTCGGACTAGAGTGAGCACTGGTCGTTGGTCTAGGGCCCGAGGTAGGGCTAGTGGGAGCGGTAGGCGTAGCGCTGGGGTAGGCAAAGGGCAAGGGTTGGGTGTCGAGGTAAACCTCGGAGTAGGCCTAGGGCCAGGAGTGGGAGCTGTGGCTAGGGGTAGGGGAGGGGGTGGGCCTATGGGTATGGGGAGCTGTAGGGACAGGGGTAGGTGTGGGACCAGAGTTAGTGCTAGGCGTCGGCCTAGGGCGAGGGGTAGTGCTCAAGGGAACCTAACACTAACCCTAACCCTATCACTAACCCTAACCCTAACCCTAACCCTAACACCAACCCTAACCCTAACCCTAATGCTAACCCTAACCCTATACCTAACACCAACCCTAATTCTAACCCTAACCCTAACCCTAACACCAACCCTAACCCTAACACTAACCCTAACCCTAACCCTAAACCTAACCCTATACCTAACACCAACCCTAACCCTAACCCTAACCCTAACCCTAACCCTAACACCAACCCTAACCCTAACCCTAACCCTAACCCTAACCCTATACCTAACACCAACCCTAACCCTAACCATAAACCCTAACCCTAACCCTAACCCTAACCTGAAACCTAACCCTAACAAGGGCAAGGTGTACTGGTCGGCCTCGGACAAGTGATAGACCTCTGACTAGATGAGCACTGGGCGTTGGTCTAGGGCCCGAGCTAGGGCTAGTGGGAGCGATAGGCGTAGCGCTTGGGTAGGCATAGAGCAAGGGGTGGGAGTCAAGGGAAACCTCGGAGTAGGCTTTGGCCCAGGAGTTGAAGTTGTAGATAGGGGTAGGGTTGGGGGTGGGCCCATGGGTAGGGGAAGCTGTAGGGCCAGGGGTAGCGGTAGGACCAGAGGTAGTGCTAGGCGGACGCCTAGGGCGAGGGGTAGTGCTCGGGGTAGGGTTAGTTGAAGGGCTAGTGTTTGGCAGAGGCCCACGTGCAGTGTTAAGGTTAAGGCTCATGTTAAGCCTAGGACTAGTGGTAGTGGTAGGGGTTGGCCGAGGGCTAGGGGTAGGTGTCACGGGAGGGCTCCGAGTAGTCCTAGGACTCGGACGGGTGTAGGGCTGGATTAGGTTGTGGTAAGGGTGGGTCCAGGGTGATTTCGTAGGACACGGGTTAGTGTTCTGGCTATTGGTAGGCAAGGTGTACTGGTCGGCGACGGGCAAGTGCTAGGCTTCGGACTAGATTGAGCACTGGGTGTTGGTCTAGGGCCCGGGGTAGGGCTAGTGGGAGCGGTAGGCATAGCGCTAGGGTAGGCAAAGAGCAAGGGGTGGGTGTCGGGGTAAATCTCGGAGTAGGCTAGGACCAGGAGTGAAAGCTGTGGCTAGGGGTAGGGATGGGGGTGGGCCTATGGGTAGGGGGAGCTGTAGGGCCAGGGGTAGGGGTAGGATCAGAGGTAGTGCTAGGCTTATGCCTAGGGCGAGGGGTAGTGCTCGGGGTAACCTAACCGTAACCCTAACCCTAACCCTAACCCTCACCCTAACCCTAACACCAACCCTAACCCTAACCCTAACCCTAAACCTAACCCTAAACCTAACACCAACCCTAACCCTAACCCTAACCCTAACCCTAACCCTAACAAGGGCAAGGTGTACTGGTCAGCGACGGGCAAGTTCTAGGCCTCGGACTAGAGGGAGCCATGGGCGTTGGTCTAGGGCCCGAGCTAGGGCTAGTGGGAGCGGTAGGCGTAACGCTGGGGTAGGCATAGGGCAAGGGGTGGGTGTCGAGGTAAACCTCGGTGTAGGCCTAGGGCCAGTTGTGGGAGCTGTGGCTAGGGGTAGGGGTGGGCGTGGGCCTATGGGTAGGGGGAGCTGTAGGGCCAGGGGTAGGGGTAGGACCGGAGGTAGTGCTAGACGTAGGCCTAGGGCGAGGGGTAGTGCTCGGGGTAGGGTTATTTGAAGGGCTAGTGGTTGGCAGAGGCCCACGGGCAGTGTTAGGGTTAGTGCTCATGTTAAGCCTAGGACTAGTGGTAGTGGTAGGGATTGGCCGAAGGCTAGGGGTAGGTGTCACGGGAGGGCTCCGGGTAGGTCTAGGACTCGGAACAGGTGTAGGGCTGGATTACGGTTGGTAAGGGTGAGTCCAGGGTGATTTCGTAGGACACGGGTTACTGCTCTGGCTAACGGTAGGGCAAAATGTACTGGTCGGCGACGGGCAAGTGCTAGGCCTCGGACTAGATGAGCACTGGGCGTTGGTCTAGGGCCCGAGCTAGGGCTAGTGGGAGCGTTAGGCGTAGCGCTGGGGTAGGCATAGGGCAAGGGGTGGGTGTCGGGGTAAACCTCGGAGTCGGCCTAGTGCCAGGAGTTGTAGCTGTGGGTAGGGGTAGGGATTTGGGTGGGCCTATGGTTAGTGGGAGCTGTAGGGCCAGGGGTAGCGGTAGGACCAGAGGTAGTGCTAGGCATAGGCCTAGGGCGAGGGGTAGTGCTCTGGGTAGGTATGGTGAAGGGCTAGTGGTTGGCTGAGGCCCACGGACAGTGTTAGTCTTAGGGCTCATGTTAGGCCTAGGACTAGTGGTAGTGGTAGGGGTTGGCCGAGGGCTACGGGTAGGTGTCACGGGAGGGCTCCGGGTTGTCCTAAGACTCAGAATAGGTGTAGGGCTGGATTAGGGTGTGGCTAATGGTGGGTCCAGTGTGATTTCGCAGGACAAGGGTTAGTGATCTGGCTATCGGTAGGGCAAGGTGTACTTGTCGGTGACGGGCAAGTGCTAGGCTTCGGACTAGAATGAGCACTGGGCGTTGGTCTAGGGCCCGAGGTAGGGCTAGTAGGAGCGGTAGGCGTAGCGCTGTGGTAGGCAAAGGGCAAGGGGTGTGTGTCGGGGTAAACCTCGGAGTAGGCCTAGGTCCAGGAGTGGGAGCTGTGGCTAGGGGTAGGGATGGGGGTGGGCCTATGGATAGGGGGAGCTGTAGGGCCAGGGGTAGGGGTAGGACCAAAGGTAGGGCTAGGCGTAGGCCTAGGGCGAGGGGTAGTGCTCGGGTAACCTAACCCTAACCCTAACCCTAACACTAACCCTAACCCTAACCCTAACCCTAACACCAACCCTAACCCTAACCCTTACACTAACCCTATACCTAACACCAACCCTAACCCTAACCCTAACCCTAACCCTAACACCAACCCTAACCCTAAACCTAACCCTAACCCTAACCCTAACACAAACCCTAACTCTAACCCTAACCCTAACCCTAACACCAACCCTAACTCTAATCCTAACCCTAACCCTAACCCTAACACCAACCCTAACCCTAACCCTAACCCTAACCCTAACCCTAACACCAACCCTAACTCTAACCCTAACCCTAACACCAACCCTAACCCTAATCCAACCCTAACCCTAACCCTAACACCAACCCTAACCTTAAACTTAACCCTAACCCTAACACCAACCCTAACCCTAACCCTAACCCTAACCCTAACCCTATACCTAACACCAACCCTAACCCTAACCCTAACCTTAAAACCAACCCTAACCGTAATCCTAAACGTAACCCTAATTCTAACCCTAACACTAACCCTAACCCTAACCCTAACCCTAACCCCAACCCTAACCCTAACCCTAACCCTAACCCTAACCCTATACCTAACACCAACCCTAACCCTAACCCTAACCCTAACCCTAACTCCAACCCTAACCCTAACCCTAACCCTAACCCTAACACCAACCCTAACCCTTATCCTAACCCTAACCCTAACCCTAACCCTAACCCTAACACCAACCCTAACCCTAACCCTAACCCTAACCCTAACCCTAAACATAACACCAACCCTAACACTACCCCTAACCCTAAACCCTTATCCTAACCCTAACCCTAACCCTAACCCTAACCCTAACAAGGGCAAGGTGTACTGGTCAGCGACGGGCACGTTCTAGGCCTCGGACTAGAGGGAACCATGGGCGTTGGTCTAGGGCCCGAGCTAGGGCTAGTGAGAGCGGTAGGCGTAGCGCTCGGGTAGGCATAGGGCAAGGGGTGGGTGTCGAGGTAAACATCGGAGTAGGCCTAGGGCCAGGAGAGGGAGCTGTGGCTAGGGGTAGAGATGGGGGTGGGCCTATAAGTAGGGGGAACTGTAGAACCAGGGGTAGGGGTAGGACCAGAGGTAGTGCTAGACGTAACCCTAGGGCGAGGAGTAGTGCTCGGGGTAGGGTTAGGTGAAGGGCTAGTGGTTGGCAGAGGCCCACGGGCAGTGTTAGTGTTAGGGCTCATGTTAGGCGTAGGACTAGTGGTAGTGGTAGGGGATGGCCGAGGGCTAGACGTAACTGTCACAAGAGGGCTCCGGGTAGTCCTAGGACTCCGAACGGATGTAGGGCTGGATTAGGGTGTGGCTAATGGTGCGTCCAGGGTGATTTCGTAGGACACGGGTTAGTGCTCTGGCTATCGGTAGGGCAAGGTGTACCGGTTGGAGACGGGCAAGTGCTAGGCTTCGGACTAGAGTCAGCACTGGGCGTTGGTCTAGGGCCCGAGGTAGGGCTAGTGGGAGCGGTACGCGTAGCGCTCGGGTAGGCAAAGGGCAAGGGATGGGTGTCGGTGTAAACCTCGGAGTAGGCCTAGGACCAGGAGTGGGAGCTGTGGCTAGGGGTAGGGATGGGTTGGGCCTATGGGTAGGGGGAGCTGTAGGGACAGGGGTAGGGGTGGGACCAGAGGTAGTGCTAGGCGTAGGCCTAGGGCGAGGGGTAGTGCTCGGGGTAACCTAACACTAACCCTAACCCTAACACTAACCCTAACCCTAACACTAACCCTAACACCAACCCTAACCCTAACCCTAATGCTAACCCTAACCCTATACCTAACACCAACCCTAACCCTAACCCTAACCCTAACCCTAACACCAACCCTAACCCTAACCCTAACCCTAACCATAACCCTATACCTAACACCAACCCTAACCCTAACCCTAACCCTAACCCTAACCCTAACACCAACCCTAACCCTAACCCTAACCCTATACCTAACACCAACCCTAACCCTAACCCTAACCCTAACCCTAACACCAACCCTAACCCTAATCCTAACCCTAACCCTAACCCTATACCTAACACCAACCCTAACCCTAACCCTAAACCCGAACCCTAACCCTAACCCTAACCCTAACCCTAACAAGGGCAAGGTGTACTGGTCAGCGACGGGCAAGTTCTAGGCCTCGGACGAGAGGGAGCCATGGGCGTTGGTCTAGGGCCCGAGCTAGGGCTAGTGGAAACGGTAGGCGTAGCGCTGGGGTAGGCATAGGGCAAGGGGTGGGTGTCGAGGTAAACCTCGGTGTAGGCCTAGGGCCAGGAGTGGGAGCTGTGGCTAGGGGTAGGGGTGGGGGTGGACCTATGGGTTGGAGGAGCTGTAGGCCCAGGGGTAGTGGTAGGACCAGAGGTAGTGCTAGGCGTAGGCCTAGGGCGAGGGGTAGTGCTCGGGGTAGGGTTAGTTGAAGGGCTAGTGGTTGGCAGAGGCCCACAAGCAGTGTTAGGGTTAGGGCTCATGTTAAGCCTAGGACTAGTGGTAGTAATAGGGGTTGGCCGAGGGCTAGTCTTAGGTGTCACGGGAGGGCTCCGGGTAGTCCTAGGACTCGGAACAGGTGTAGGGCTGGATTAGGGTGTGGAAAGGGTGAGTCCAGGGTGATTTCGTAGGACACGGGTTACTGCACAGGCTAACGGTAACGCAAGGTGTACTGGTCGGCCTCGGGCAAGTGGTAGACCTCTGACTAGATGAGCACTGGGCGTTGGTCTAGGGCCCGAGCTAGGGCTAGTTGGAGTATAGGCGTAGCGCTGGAGTAGGCATAGAGCAAGGGGTGGGAATCAAGGTAAACCTCGGAGTAGGCTTTGGCCCAGGAGTTGGAGTTGTGGATAGGGGTAGGGATGGGGGTGGAACCATGGGTAGGGGGAGCTGTAGGGCCAGGGGTAGCGGTAGGACCAGAGGTAGTGCTAGGCGTAAGCCTAGGGCGAGGAGTAGTGCTCGGGGTAGGGTTAGGTGAAGGGCTAGTGGTTGGCAGAGGCCCACGGGCAGTGTTAGGGTTAGGGCTCATGTTAAGCCTAGGACTAGTGGTAGTGGTAGGGGTTGGCCGAGAACTACGGGTAGGTGTCACGGGAGGGCTCCGGGTAGTCCTAAGACTCAGAACAGGTGTAGGGCTGGATTAGCGTGTGGCTAATGGTGTGTCCAGTGTGATTTCGCAGGACAAGGGTTAGTGATCTGGCTATCGGTAGGGCAAGGTGTACTGGTCGGTGACGGGCAAGTGCTAGGCTTCGGACTAGAGTGAGCACTGGGTGTTGGTCTAGGGCCCGAGGTAGGGCTAGTGGGAGCGGTAGGCGTAGCGCTGTGGTAGGCAAAGGGCAAGGTGTGTGTGTCGGGGTAAACCTCGGAGTAGGCCTAGGTCCAGGAGTGGGAGCTGTGGCTAGGGGTAGGGATGGGGGTGTTCCTATGGGTAGGGGGAGCTGTAGGGCCAGGGGTAGGGGTAGGACCAAAGGTAGTGCCAGGCGTGGGCCTAGGGCGAGGGGTAGTGCTCGGGGTAACCTAACCCTAACACTAACCCTAACCCTAAACCTAACCCTAAACCTAATATCAACGCTAACCCTAACACTAACCCTAACCCTAACCCTAAACCTAAAACCAACCCTAACCCTAATCCTAACCCTAACCTTAACCCTAACCCTAACCCTAACACCAACCCTAAACCTAACCCTAACCCTAACCCTAAACCGAAACCTAACACCAACCTTAACCTAACCCTAACCCTAACCCTAACACTAACCCTAACCCTAACCCTAACCCTAACATGAACCCTAAACCTAACCCTAACCCTAACCCTAACCCTATACCTAACACCAACCCTAACCCTAACCCTAACCCTAATCCTAACACCAACCCTAACCCTAACCCTAACCCTAACCCTAACACCAACCCTAACTCTAACTTTAACCCTAACCCTAACACCAACCCTAACCCTAATCCTAACCCTAACCCTAACCCTAACACCAACCCTAACCCTAACCTTAACCCTAACCCTAACACCAACCCTAACCCTAACCCTAACCCTAACCCTATACCTAACACCAACCCTAACCCTAACTCTAACACTAACACCAACCCTAACCCTAATCCTAAACGTAACCCTAACCCTAACCCTAACACTAACCCTAACCCTAACCCTAACCCTAACACCAACCCTAAACCTAACCCTAACCCTAACCCTAACCCTATACCTAACACCAACCCTAACCCTAACCCTAACCCTAACCCTAACCCTAACACCAACCCTAACCCTAACCCTAACCCTAACCCTAACCCTAACCCTAACACCAACCCTAACCCTTATCCTAACCCTCACCCTAACCCTAACCCTAACCCTAACACCAACCCTAACCCTAACCCTAAACCTAACACCAACCCTAACCCTAACCCTAACCCTAACCCTAACACCAACCTTAACCCTAACCCTAACCCTAAACCCTAATCCTAACCCTAACCCTAACCGTAACCCTAACCCTAACCCTAACCCTAACAAGGGCAAGGTATACTGGTCAGCGACCGGCAAGTTCTAGGCCTCGGACTAGAGGGAACCATGGGCGTTGGTCTAGGGCCCGAGCTAGGGCTAGTGAGAGCGGTAGGCGTAGCGCTGTGATAGGCATAGGGCAAGGGGTAAGTGTCGAGGTAAACCTCGGTATAGGCTTAGGGCCAGGAGAGGGAGCTGTGGCTAGGGGTAGGGATGGGGGTGGGCCTATAAGTAGGGGGAGCTGTAGAACCAGGGGTAGGGGTCGGACCAGAGGTAGTGCTAGGCGTAAGCCTAGGGCGAGGGGCCGTGCTCGGGGTAGGGTTAGGTGAAGGGCTAGTGGTTGGCAGAGGCCCTCGGGCAGTGTTAGGGTTAGGGCTCATGTTAGGCCTAGGACTAGTGGTAGTGGTAGGGGATGGCCGAGGGCTAGGGGTAACTGTCACAAGAGGGCTCCGGGTAGTCCTAGGACTTTGAACGGATGTAGGGCTGGATTAGGGTGTGGCTAATGGTGCGTCCAGGGTGATTTCGTAGGACACGGGTTAGTGCTCTGGCTATCGGTAGGGCAAGGTGTACCGGTTGGAGACGG
Organism: Rhinolophus hipposideros; assembly: GCF_964194185.1. Lineage (NCBI taxonomy): Eukaryota > Metazoa > Chordata > Mammalia > Chiroptera > Rhinolophidae > Rhinolophus > Rhinolophus hipposideros. The sequence goes on along the minus strand of NW_027669371.1, from coordinate 1,169,109 downwards.
GCAAGTGCTAGGCTTCGGACTAGAGTGAGCACTGGGCGTTGGTCTAGGGCCCGAGGTACGGCTAGTGGGAGCGGTACGCGTAGCGCTGGGGTAGGCAAAGGGCAAGGGGTGGGTGTCGGGGTAAACCTCGGAGTAGGCCTAGGACCAGGAGTGGGAGCTGTGGCTAGGGGTAGGTATGGGGGTGGTCTATGGGTAGGGGGAGCTGTAGGGACAGGGGTAGGGGTGGGACCAGAGGTAGTGCTAGGCGTAGGCCTAGGGAGAGGGGTAGTGCTCGGGGTAACATAACCCTAACCCTAACCCTAACCAAAATCCTAACTCTAACCCTAACACCAACCCTAACCCTAACCCTAACCCTAACCCTATCCCTATACCTAACACCAAACCTAACCCTAACCATAACCGTAACCCTAACACCAACCCTAACCCTAACCCTAACCCTAAACCCTAATCCTAACCCTAACCCTAACCCTAACCCTAACCTAACCCTAACCCTAACACCAACCCTAACCCTGATTCTAACCCTAATTCTAACCCTAAACCTAACACTAAACCTAACCCTAACCATAACCCTAACCCTAACCCTAACCCTAATCCTAACCCTAACACCAACCCTAACCCTAATCCTAACCCTAACCCTAACCCTAACCCTAACACTAACCCTAACCCTAACCCTAACACTAACACCAACCCTAACCCTAACCCTAAACCCTAACCCTAACCCTAACCCTAACCCTAACCCTAACCCTAACAAGGGCAAGGTGTACTGGTCAGTGACGGGCAAGTTCTAGGCCTCGGACGAGAGGGAGCCATGGGCGTTGGTCTAGGGCCCGAGCTATGGCTAGTGGAAACGGTAGGCGTAGCGCTGGGGTAGGCATAGGGCAAGGGGTGGGTGTCGAGGTAAACCTCGGTGTAGGCCTAGGGCCAGGAGTGGGAGCTGTGGCTAGGGGTAGGGGTGGGGGTGGACCTATGGGTAGGGGGAGCTGTAGGGCCAGGGGTAGTGGTAGAACCAGCGGTAGTGCTAAGCATTGGCCTAGGGCGAGGGGTAGTGCTCGGGGTAACCTAACCCTAACCCTAACCCTAACCCTAACACTAACCCTAACCCTAGCCCTAATCCTACCACCAACCCTAACCCTAACCCTAACCCTAACCGTAACCCTATACCTAACACCAACCCTAACCCTAACCCTAACCCTAACCCTAACACCAACCCTAACCCTAACCCTAACCCTAACCCTAACCCTAACCATAACCCTAACACCAACCCTAACCCTAACCCTAACCCTAAACCTAACACCAACCCTAACCCTAATCCTAACCCTAACCCTAACCCTAACACCAACCCTAACCCTAACCCTAACCCTAACCCTAACACCAACCCTAACCCTAACTCTAACCCTAACCCTAACCCTATGCCTAACACGAAATCTAACCCTAACCCTAACCCTAACCCTAACACCAACCCTAACCCTAACCCTAACCCTAAACCTAAACCTAACACCAACCCTAACTCTAACCCAAACCCTAACCCTAACACCAACCCTAACCTTAACCCTAACCCTAACCCTAACACCAACCCTAACCCTAACCCTAACCCTAACTCTAACCCTAATCCTAACCCTAACACCAACCCTAACCCTAACCCTAACCCTAACCCTAACACCAACCCTAAACCTAATCCTAACCCTAACCCTAACCCTAACCCTAACCCTAACCCTAACAGCAACCCTAACCCTAACCCTAACCCTAACACCAACCCTAACCCGAATCCTAACCCTAACCCTAACCCTAACACCAACCCTAACCCTAACCCTAACCCTAACCCTAACGCTATGCCTAACACGAACCCTAACCCTAAACCTAACCCTAACCCTAACACCAACCCTAACCCTAATCCTAACCCTAACCCTAACCCTAACCCTAACACTAACCCTAACCCTAACCCTAACCCTAACACCAACCCTAACACTAACCCTAACCCTAACCTTAACCCTATACCTAACACCAACCCTAACCCTAACCCTAACCCTAAACCTAACCCTAACTCCAACCCTAACCCTAACCCTAAGCCTAACACCAACCCTAACCCTAATCCTAACCTTAACCCTAACCCTAACCCTAACACCAACCCTAACCGTAACCCTAAACCTAACCCTAACCCTAAACCTAACACCAACCCTAACCCTAACCCTAACCCTAACCCTAACACCAACCCTAACACTAACACTAACCCTAAACCCTAATCCTATCCCTAACCCTAACCCTAACCCTAACCCTAACCCTAACCCTAACAAGGGCAAGGTGTACTGGTCAGCGACGGGCAAGTTCTAGGCCTCGGACTAGAAGGAGCCATGGGCATTGGTCTAGGGCCCGAGCTAGGGCTAGTGAGAGCGGTAGGCGTAGCGCTGGGGTACGCATAGGGCAAGGGGTGGGTGTCGAGGTAAACCTCGGAGTAGGCCAAGGGCCAGGAGTGGGAGCTGTGGCTAGTGGTAGGGTTGGGGGTGGGCCTATGGGTAGGGGGAGCTGTAGGGCCAGGGGTAGTGGTAGGACCAGAGGTAGTGCTAGGCGTAGGCCTAGGGCGAGGGGTAGTGCTCGGGGTAGGGTTAGTTGAAGGGCTAGTGTTTGGCAGAGGCCAACGGTCAGTGTTAGGGTTAGGGCTCATGTTAAGCCTAGGACTAGTGGTAGTGGTAGGGGTTGGCCGAGGACTAGGGTTAGGTGTCACGAAATGGCTCCGGGTAGTCCTAGGACTCCGAACGGATGTAGAGCTGGATTAGGGTGTGGCTAATGGTGGGTCCAGGGTGATTTCGTAGGACACGGGTTAGTGCTCTGGCTATCGGTAGGGCAAGGTGTACCGGTTGGCGACGGGCAAGTGCTAGGCTTCGGACTAGTGTGAGCACTGGGCGTTGGTCTAGGGCCCGAGGTAGGGCTAGTGGGAGCGGTAGGCGTAGCGCTGGGGTAGGCAAAGGGCAAGGGGTGGGTGTCGGGGTAAACCTCGGAGTAGGCCTAGGACCAGGAGTGGGAGCTGTGGCTAGGGGTAGGGATGGGGGTGGGCCTATGGGTAGGGGGAGCTGTAGGGACAGGGGTAGGGGTAGGACCAGAGGTAGTGCTAGGCGTAGGCCTAGGGCGAGGTGTAGTGCTCGGGGTAACCTAACCCTAACCCTAACCCTAACACTAACACTAACTCTATCCCTAACCCTAACCCTAACACCAACCCTAACCCTAACCCTAACCCTAACCCTAACCCTAACCCTAACCCTATACCTAACACCAACCCTAACCCTAACCCTAACCCTAACCCTAACACCAACCCTAACCCTAACCCTAACCCTAACCCTAACACCAACCCTAACCCTAAACCTAACCCTAACCCTAACACCAATACTAACCCTAATCCTAACCCCAAACCTAACCCTAACACCAACCCTAACCCTAACCCTAACCGTAACACCAACCCTAAACCTAACCCTAACTCTAACCCTAACCCTATGCCTAACACGAACCCTAACCCTAACCCTAACCCTAACACCAACCCTAACCCTAACCCTAACCCTAACCCTAACCCTAAACCTAACACCAACCCTAACCCTAACCCAAACACTAACCATAACACCAACCCTAACCCTAACCCTAACCCTAACCCTAACACCAACCCTACCCTAACCCTAACCCTAACTCTAACCCTAACCCTAACCCTAACACCAACCCTAACCCTAACCCTAACCCTAACCCTTACACCAACCCTAACACTAAACCTAACCCTAAACCTAACACCAACCCTAACCCTAACCCAAACACTAAACCTAACACCAACCCTAACCCTAACCCTAACCCTAACCCTAACACCAACCCTAACCCTAACCCTAACCCTAACCCTAACTCTAACCCTAACCCTAACCCTAACACCAACCCTAACCCTAGCCCTAACCCTAACCCTAACACCAACCCTAACCCTAATCCTAACCCTAACCCTAACCCTAACACCAACCCTAACCCTAACCCTAACCCTAACCCTAACACCAACCCTAACCCTAACCCTAACCTTAACCCTATGCCTAACACCAACACTAACCCTAACCCTAACCCTAACCCTAACCCTAACCCTAACACCAACCCTAACCCTAATCCTAACCCTACCCTATCCCTAACCCTAACACTAACCCTAACCCTAACCCTAACCCTAACACCAACCCTAACCCTAACCCTAACCCTAACCCTAACCCTAACCCTATACCTAACACCAACCCTAACACTAACCCTAACCCTAACCCTAACACCAACCCTAACCCTAACCCTAACCCTAACCCTAACATTAACCCTAACCCTAATCCTAACCCTAACCCTAACCCTAACCCTAACCCTAACCCTAACACCATCCGTAAACCTAACCCTAACCCTAACCCTAACCCTTAACCTAACACCAACCCTAACCCTAACCCTAAACATAACACCAAACCTAACCCTAACCCTAACCCTAAACCCTAATCCTAACCCTAACCCTAACCCTAACCCTAACACTAACCCTAACCCTAACCCTAACCCTAACCCCAAATCTAACCCTAACCCTAACCCTAAACCTAACCCTATACCTAACACCAACCCTAACCCTAACCCTAACCCTAACCCTAACCATAACACCAACCCTAACCCTAATCCTAACCTTAACCCTAACCCTAACCCTAACACCAACCCTAACCGTAACCCTAACCCTAACCCTAACCCTAAACCTAACACCAACCCTAACCCTAACCCTAAGCCTAACCCTAACATCAACCATAACCCTAACCCTAACCCTAAACCCTAATCCTAACCCTAACCCTAACCCTAACCCTAACCCTAACAAGGGCAAGGTGTAGTGGTCAGCGACGGGCAAGTTCTAGGCCTCGGACTAGAAGGAGCCATGTGCGTTGGTCTAGGGCCCGAGCTAGGGCTAGTGAGAGCGGTAGGCGTAGCGCTGGGGTAGGCATAGGGCAAGGGGTGGGTGTCGAGGTAAACCTCGGAGTAGGCCTAGGGCCAGGAGTGGGAGCTGTGACTAGTGGTAGGGTTGGGGGTGGGCCTATGGGTAGGGGGAGCTGTAGGGCCAGGGGTAGTGGTAGGAGCAGAGGTAGTGCTAGGCGTAGGCCTAAAGCGAGGGATAGTGCTCGGGGTAGGGTTAGTTGAAGGGCTAGTGTTTGGCAGAGGCCCACGGGCAGTGTTAGGGTTAGGGCTCATTTTAGGCCTAGGACTAGTGGTAGTGGTAGGGGATGGCCGAGGGCTAGGCTTAACTGTCACAAGAGGGCTCCGGGTAGTTTTAGGACTCCGAAAGGATGTAGGGCTGGATCAGGGTGTGGCTAATGGTGGGTCCAGGGGGATTTCGTAGGACACGGGTTAGTGCTCTGGCTATCGGTAGGGCAAGGTGTACCGATTGGCGACGGGCAAGTGCTAGGCTCGGACTAGAGTGAGCACTGGGCGTTGGTCTAGGGGCCGAGGTAGGGCTAGTGGGAGCGGTAGGCGTAGCGCTGGGGTAGGCAAAGGGCAAGGGGTGGGTGTCGAGGTAAACCTCGGAGTAGGCCTAGGACCAGGAGTGGGAGCTGTGGCTAGGGGTAGGGATGGGGGTGGGCCTATGGGTAGCGGGAGCTGTAGGGACAGGGGTAGGGGTGGGACCAGAGTTAGTGCTAGGCGTAGGCCTAGGGCGAGGGGTAGTGCTCGGGGTAACCTAACACTAACCCTAACCCTATTACTAACCCTAACCCAAACCCTAACCCTAACACCAACCCTAACCCTAACCCTAATGCTAACCCTAACCCTATACCTAACACCAACCCTAACCCTAACCCTAACCCTAACACTAACCCTAACCCTAACCCTAACCCTAACCCCAAACCTAACCCTAACCCTAACCCTAACCCTAACCCTATACCTAACACCAAACCTAACCCTAACCCTAACCCTAACCCTAACCATAACACCAACCCTATCCCTAATCCTAACCCTAACCCTAACCCTAACCCTAACACCAACCCTAACCGTAACCCTAACCCTAACCCTAACCCTAAACCTAACACCAACCCTAACCCTAACCCTAACCCTAACCCTAACACCAACCCTAACCCTAACCCTAACACTAAACCCTAATCCTAACCCTAACCCTAACCCTAACCCTAACCCTAACCCTAACCCTAACAAGGGCAAGGTGTAGTGGTCAGCGACGGGCAAGTTCTAGGCTTCGGACTAGAAGGAGCCATGTGCGTTGGTCTATGGCCCGAGCTAGGGCTAGTGAGAGCGGTAGGCGTACCGCTGGGGTAGGCATAGGGCAAGGGGTGGGTGTCGAGGTAAACCTCGGAGTAGGCCTAGGGCCAGGAGTGGGAGCTGTGGCTAGTGGTAGGGTTGGGGGTGGGCCTATGGGTAGGGGGAGCTGTAGGACCAGGGGTAGTGGTAGGACCAGAGGTAGTGCTAGGCGTAGGCCTAAAGCGAGGGGTAGTGCTCGGGGTAGGGTTAGTTGAAGGCCTAGTGTTTGGCAGAGGCCCACGGGCAGTGTTAGGGTTAGGGCTCATTTTAGGCCTAGGACTAGTGGTAGTGGTAGGGGATGGCCGAGGGCTAGGCGTAACTGTCACAAGAGGGCTCCGGGTAGTCCTA
>NW_027669371.1:1102500-1155000 GCF_964194185.1 Rhinolophus hipposideros | reverse complement strand
GGGCAAGTTCTAGGCCTCGGACTAGAAGGAGCCATGGGCGTTGGTCTAGGGCCCGAGCTAGGGCTAGTGAGAGCGGTAGGCGTAGCGCTGGGGTAGGCATAGGGCAAGGGGTGGGTGTCGAGGTAAACCTCAGAGTAGGCCTAGGGCCAGGAGTGGGAGCTGTGGCTAGTGGTAGGGTTGGGGGTGGGCCTATGGGGAGGGGGATCTGTAGGGCCAGGGGTAGTGGTAGGACCAGAGGTAGTGCTAGGCGTAAGCCTAGGGCGAGGCGTAGTGCTCGGGGAAGGGTTAGTTGAAGGGCTATTGTTTTGCAGAGGCCCACGGGCAGTGTTAGGGTTAGGGCTCATGTTAAGCTAGGACTAGTGGTAGTGGTAGGGGTTGGCCGAGGACTAAGGGTAGGTGTCACGAAATGGCTCCGGGTAGTCCTAGGACTCCGAACGGATGTAGGGCTGACTAGGGTGTGGCTAATGGTGGGTCCAGGGTGATTTCGTAGGACACGGGTTAGTGCTCTGGCTATCGGTAGGGCAAGGTGTACCGGTTGGCGACGGGCAAGTGCTAGGCTTCGGACTAGAGTGAGCACTGGGCGTTGGTCTAGGGCCCGAGGTAGGGCTAGTGGGAGCGGTAGGCGTAGCGCTGGGGTAGGCAAAGGGCAAGGGGTGGGTGTCGGGATAAACCTCGGAGTAGGCCTAGGACCAGGAGTGGGAGCTGTGGCTAGGGGTAGGGATGAAGGTGGGCCTATGGGTAGGGGAGCTGTAGGGACAGGGGTAGGGGTAGGACCAGAGGTAGTGCTAGGCGTACACCTAAAGCGAGGGGTAGTGCTCGGGGTAACCTAACCCTAACCCTAACCCTAACCCTAACACTAATTCTAACCCTAACCCTAACCCTAACCCTATACCTAACACCAACCCTAACCCTAACCCTAACCCTAACCCTAACAACAACCCTAACCCTAACCCTAACCCTAACCCTAACCCTAACCCTAACACCAACCCTAACCCTAAACCTAACTCTAAACCTAACACCAACCCTAAACCTAATCCTAACCCTAACCCTAACCCTAACACCAACCTTAACCCTAACCCTAACCCTAACCCTAACACCAACCCTAACCCTAACCCTAACCCTAACCCTAACCCTATGCCTAACACGAACCCTAACCCTAACCCTAACCCTAACACCAACTCTAACCCTAACCCTAACCCTAACCCTAAAACTAACACCAACCCTAACCCTAACCCAAACACTAACCCTAACACCAACCCTAACCCTAACCCTAACACCAACCCTAACCCTAACCCTAACCCTAACTTTAACCCTAACCCTAACCCTAACACCAACCCTAACCCTAACCCTAACCCTAACTCTAACACAAACCCTAACCCTAATCCTAACCCTAACCCTAACCCTAACATCAACCCTAACCCTAACCCTAACCCTAACCCTAACACCAACCCTAACCCTAACCCTAACCCTAACCCTAACCCTACCCTAACACCAACCCTAACCCTAACCTTACCCCTAACCCTAACCCTAACCCTAACACCAACCCTAATCCTAACCCTAACCCTAACCCTAACCCTAACACCAACCCTAACCCTAACCCTAACACCAACCCTAACCCTAACCCTAACCCTAACCCTAACACCAACCCTAACCCTAACCCTAACCCTAACCCTATGCCTAACACCAACCCTAACCCTAACCCTAACCCTAAACCTAACACCAACCCTAACCCTAATCCTAACCCTAACCCTAACCCTAACCCTAACACTAACTCAAACCCTAACCCTAACCCTAACACCAACCCTAACACCAACCCTAACCCTAAACCTAACCCTAACCCTAACACCAACCCTAACCCTAACCCTAACCCTAACCCTAACCCTAACACCAACCCTAACCCTAATCCTAACCCTAACCCTAACACTAACTCTAACACCAACCCTAACCCTAACCCTAACCCTAACCCTAACCCTAACCCTAACCCTAAACCTAACACCAACCCTAACCCTAACCCTAACCCTAACCCTAACACCAACCCTAACCCTAACCCTAACCCTAAACCCTAATCCTAACCCTAACCCTAACCTTAACACTAACCCTAACCCTAACCCTAACAAGGGCAAGGTGTACTGGTCAGCGACGGGCAAGTTCTAGGCCTCGGACTAGAGGGAGCCATGGGCGTTGGTCTAGGGCCCGAGCTAGGGCTAGTGAGAGCGGTAGGCGTAGCGCTGGGGTAGGCATAGGGCAAGGGGTGGGTGTCGAGGTAAACCTCGGAGTAGGCCTAGGGCCAGGAGTGGGAGCTGTGGCTAGTGGTAGGGTTGGGGGTGGGCCTATGGGTAGGGGGAGCTGTAGGGCCAGGGGTAGTGGTAGGACCAGAGGTAGTGCTAGGCGTAGGCCTAGGGCGAGGGGTAGTGCTCGGGGTAGGGTTAGTTGAAGGGCTAGTGCTTGGCAGAGGCCCACGGGCAGTGTTAGGGTTAGGGCTCATGTTAAGCCTAGGACTAGTGGTAGTGGTAGGGGTTGGCCGAGGCCTAGGGGTAGGTGTCACGGGAGGGCTCCGGGTAGTCCTAGGACTCGGAAAAGGTGTAGGGCTGGATTAGGGTGTGGTAAGGGTGGGTCCAGGGTGATTTCGTAGGACACGGGTTACTGCTCTGGCTAACGGTAGGGCAAGGTGTACTGGTCGGCGACGGGCAAGTGCTAGGCCTCGGACTAGATGAGCACTGGGCTTTGGTCTAGGGCCCGAGCTAGGGCTAGTGGGAGAGATAGTCGTAGCGCTGGGGTAGGCATAGGGCAAGGGGTGGGTGTGGGGGTAAACCTCGGAGTAGGCTTTGGGCCAGAGGTTGGAGTTGTGGCTAGGGGTAGGGATGGGGGTGGGCCTATTCGTAGGGGGAGCTGTAGGGCCAGGGGTAGGTGTAGGACCAGAGGTAGTGCTAGGCGTAAGCCTAGGGCGAGGGGTAGTGCTCGGGGTAGGGTTAGGTGAAGGGCTAGTGGTTGGCAGAGGCCCTCGGACAGTGTTAGGTTTAGGGCCCATGTTAGGCCTAGGACTAGTGGTAGTGGTAGGGGATAGCCCAGGGCTAGGTTAGGTGTCACGGGAGGGCTCCGGGTAGTCCTAGGACTCCGAACGGATGTCGGGCATGATTAGGGTGTGGCTAATGGTGGGTCCAGGGTGATTTCGTAGGACAAGGGTTAGTGATCTGGCTTCCAGTAGGGCAGGGTGTATTCGTCGGTGACGGGCAAGTGCTAGGCTTCGGACTAGAGTGAGCACTGGGCGTTGGTCTGGGGCCCGAGGTAGGGCTAGTGGGAGCGGTAGACGTAGCGCTATGGTAGGCAAAGGGCAAGGGGTGGGTGTCGGGGTAAACCTCGGAGTAGGCCTAGGACCAGGAGTGGGAGCTGTGTCTAGGGGTAGAGATGGGGGTGGGCCTATTTGTAGGGGGAGCTGTAGGGCCAGGGGTAGGAGTAGGACCAGAGGTAGTGCCAGGCGTACGCCTAGGGCGAGGTGTAGTACTCGGGGTGACCTAACCCTAACCCTAACCCTAACCCTAACACTAACCGTAACACCAACCCTAACCCTAATCCTAACGCTAACCCTAACACCAACCCTAACCCTAACACCTACCCTAACCCTAATCCTAACCCTAAACCTAACACCAACCCTAACCCTAACCCTAACCCTAAACCCTAACCCTAACCCTTACCCTAACCCTAACAAGGGCAATGTGTACTAGTCAGCGACGGGCAAGTTCTAGGCCTCGGACTAGAGGGAGCCATGGGCTTTGGTCTAGGGCCCGAGCTAGGGCTAGTGGGAGCGTTAGGCGTAGCGCTGGGGTAGGCATAGGGCAAGGGGTGGGTGTTGAGGTAAACCTCGGAGTAGGCCTAGGGCCAGGAGTGGGAGCTGTGGCTAGTGGTAGGGGTGGGGGTAGGCCTATGGGTAGGGGGAGCTGTAGGGCCAGGGGTAGTGGTAGGACCAGAGGTAGTGCTAGGCGTAGGCCTAGGGCGAGACGTAGTGCTCGAGGTAGGGTTAGTTGAAGGACTAGTGTTTGGCAGAGGCCCACGGGCAGTGTTAGGGTTAGGGCTCATGTTAAGCCTAGGACTAGTGGTAGTGGTAGGGGTGGGCCGAGGGCTAGGGGTAGGTGTCACGGGAGGGCTCTGGGTAGTCCTAGGACTCAGAACAGGTGTAGGGCTGGATTAGGGTGTGGTAAGGGTGGGTCCAGGGTGATTTAGTAGGACACGGGTTACTGCTCTGGTTAACGGTAGGGCAAGGTGTACTGGTCGGGTTCGGGCAAGTGCTAGGCCTCGGACTAGATGAGCACTGAGCTTTGGTCTAGGGCCCGAGCTAGGGCTAGTGGGAGCGATAGGCGTAGCGCTGGGGTAGGCATAGGGCAAGGGGTGGGTGTCGGGGTAAACCTCGGAATAGGCTTTGGGCCAGAGGTTGGAGTTGTAGCTAGGGGTAGGGATAGGGGTGGGCCTATTAGTAGGGGGAGCTGTAGGGCCAGGGGTAGGGGTAGGACCAGAGGTAGTGCTAGGCGTAAGCCTAGGGCGAGGGGTAGTGCTCGGGGTAGGGTTAGGTGAAGGGCTAGTGGTTGGCAGAGTCCCACGGACAGTGTTAGGGTTAGGGCTCATGTTAGGCCTAGGACTAGTGGTAGTGGTAGGAGATGGGCGAGGGCTAGGGGTAACTGTCACGGGAGGGCTCCGGTTAGTCCTAGGACTCCGAACGGATGTAGGGCTGGATTAGGGTGTGGCTAATGGTGGTTCCAGGGTGGTTTCGTAGGACACGGGTTAGTGCTCTGGCTATCGGTAGGGCAAGGTGTACCGGTTGGCGACGGGCAAGTGCTAGGCTTCGGACTAGAGTGAGCACTGGGCGTTGGTCTAGGGCCCGAGGTAGGGCTAGTGGGAGCGGTAGGCGTAGCGCTGGGGTAGGCAAAGGGCAAGGGGTGGGTGTCGGGGTAAACCTCGGAGTAGGCCTAGGACCAGGAGTGGAGCTGTGTCTAGGGGTAGGGATGGGGTTGGGCCTATGGTTAGGGGGAGCTGTAGGGCCAGGGGTAGGGGTAGGACCAGAGGTAGTACCAGGCGTACGCCTAGGGCGAGGGGTAGTGCTCGGGGTGACCTAACACTAACCCTAACCCTAACCCTATACCTACCCCTAACACCAACCATAACCCTAATCCTAACCCTAACCCTAACACCAACCCTAACCCTAACACCAACCCTAACCCTAATCCTAACCCTAAACCTAACACCAACCCTAACCCTAACCCTAATATTAAACCCTAACACTAACCCTTACCCTAACCCTAACAAGGGCAATGTGTACTAGTCAGTGACGGGCAAGTTCTAGGCCTCGGACTAGAGGGAGCCATGGGCGTTGGTCTAGGGCCCGAGCTAGGGATACTTGGAGCGGTAGGCGTAGCGCTGGGGAAGGCATAGGGCAAGGGGTGGGTGTCGAGGTAAACCTCGGAGTAGGCCTAGGACCAGGATTGGGAGCTGTGGCTAGGGCTGGGGGTGGGGGTGGGCCTATGGGTAGGGGGAGCTGTAGGGCCAGGGGTAGTGGTAGGACCAGAGGTAGTGCTAGGCGTAGGCCTAGGGCGAGGGGTAGTGCTCGGGGTAGGGTTAGTTGAAGGGCTAGTGTTTGGCAGAGGCCCACGGGCAGTGTTAGGGTTAGGGCTCATGTTAAGCCTAGGACTAGTGGTAGTGGTAGGGGTTGGCCGAGGGCTAGGGGTAGGTGTCACGAAATGGCTCCAGGTAGTCCTAGGACTCGGAACAGGTGTAGGGCTGTATTAGGGTGAGGTAAGGGTGGGTCCAGGGTGATTTCGTAGGACACGGGTTACTGCTCTGGCTAACGGTGGGGCAACTTGTACTGGTCGGCCTCGGGCAAGTGGTAGGCCTCTGACTAGAGAGAGCACTGGGCGTTGGTCTAGGGCCCGAGCTAGGGCTAGTGGGAGCGGTAGGCGTAGCGCTGGGGTAGTCATAGGGCAAGAGGTGGGTGTCGGGGAAACTTCGGAGTAGGCTTTGGGCCAGGTGTTGGAGTTTTGGCTAGGGGTAGGGATGGGGGTGGGCCCAGAAGTAGGGGGAGCTGTAGGGCCAGGGGTAGGAGTAGGACCAGATGTAGTGCTAGGCGTAGGCCTAGGGCGAGGGGTAGTGCTCGGGGTAGGGTTAGTTGAAGGGCTAGTGGTTGGCAGAGGCCCAGGGGCAGTGTTAGGGTTAGGGCTCACGTTAAGCCCAAGACTAGTGGTAGTGGTAGGGGTTGGCCGAGGGCTAGGGGTAGGTGTCACGGGAGGGCTCCGGGTAGTCCTAAGACTCAGAACAGGTGTAGGGCTGGATTAGGGTGTGGCTAATTGTGGGTCCAGGGTGATTTCGTAGGACAAGAGTTAGTGATCTGGCTATCGGTAGGGCAAGGAATACTGGTCGGTGACGGCCAAGTGCTAGGCTTCGGACTAGAGTGAGCACTGGGCGTTGGTCTAGGGCCCGAGGTAGGGCTAGTGGGAGCGGTAGGCGTAGCGCTGTGGTAGGCAAAGGGCAAGGGGTGTGTGTAGGGGTAAACCTTGGAGTAGGCCTAGGACCAGGAATGGGAGCTGTGGCTAGGGGTAGGGATGGGGTTGGGCCTATGGGTAGGGGGAGCTGTAGGGCCAGGGGTAGGTGTAGGACCAGAGGTTGTGCCAGGCGTAGGCCTAGGGCGAGGGGTAGTGCTCGGGGTAACCTAACCCTAACCCTAACCCTAACCCTAACCCTAACCCTAACCCTAACATCAACCCTAACCCTAACACTAACCCTAACCCTAACCCTAAACCTAACACCAACTCTAAACCTAATCCTAACCCTAACCTTAACCCTAACCCTAACCCTAACACCAACCCTAACCCTAACCCTAACCCTAAACCTAACACCAACCCTAACCCTAACCCTAACACTAAGGCTAACAGCAACCCTAAACACTAACCCTAACCCTAAACCCTAATCCTAACCCTAACCCTAACCCTAACCCTAATTCTAACCCTAACAAGGGCAAAGTGTACTGGTCAGCGACGGGCAAGTTCTAGGCCTCGGAGTAGAGGGATCCATGGGCGTTGGTCTAGTGCCCGAGCTAGGGCTAGTGGGAGCGGTAGGCGTAGCGCTGGGGTAGGCATAGGGCAAGGGGTGGGTGTCGAGGTAAACCTCGGAGTAGGCCTAGGGCCAGGAGTGGGATTTGTGGCTAGGTGTAGGGATGGGGGTGGGCTTATAAGTAGGGGGAGCTGTAGGGCCACGGGTAGGGGTAGGACCAGAGTAGTGCTACGTGTAAGCCTAGGGCGAGGGGTAGTGCTCGGGGTAGGGTTAGGTGAAGGGCTAGTGGTTGGCAGAGACCCACGGGCAGTGTTAGGGTTAGGGCTCATGTTAGGCCTAGGACTAGTGGTAGTGGTAGGGAATGGGTGAGGGCTAGGGGTAACTGTCACGGGAGGGCTGCGGGTAGTCCTAGTACTCGGAACAGGTGTAGGGCTGTATTAGGGTGTGGTAAGGGTGGGTCCAGGGTGATTTCGTAGGACACGGGTTACTGCTCTGTCTAAGGGTAGGGCAAGGTGTACTGGTCGGCCTCGGGCAAGTGGTAGGCCTCTGACTAAAGAGAGCACTGGGCGTTGGTCTAGGGCCCGAGCTAGGGCTAGTGGGAGCAGTAGGCGTAGCGCTGGGGTAGGCATAGGGCAAGGGGTGGGTGTCGGGGTAAACTTCGGAGTAGGCTTTGGGCCAGGAGTTGGAGTTTTGGCTAGGGGTAGGGATGGGGGTGGGCCCAGAAGTAGGGGGAGCTGTATGGCCAGGGGTAGGGGTAGGACCAGAGGTAGTGCTAGGTGTAGGCCTAGGGCAAGGGGTAGTGCTCGGGGTAGGGTTAGTTGAAGGGCTAGTGGTTGGCAGAGGCCCACGGGCAGTGTTAGGGTTAGGGCTCATGTTAAGCCTAAGACTAGTGGTAGTGGTAGGGGTTGGCCGAGGGCTAGGGGTAGGTGTCACGGGAGGGCTCTGGGTAGTCCTAAGACTCAGAACAGGTGTAGGGCTGGATTAGGGTCTGGCTAATTGTGGGTCCAGGGTGATTTCGTAGGACACGGGTTAGTGCTCTGGCTATCGGTAGGGCAAGGTGTACCGGTTGGCGACGGGCAAGTGCTAGGCTTCGGACTAGAGTGAGCACTGGGCGTTGGTCTAGGGCCCGAGGTAGGGCTAGTGGGAGCGGTAGGCGTAGCGCTGGGGTAGGCAAAGGGCAAGGGGTGGGTGTCGGGGTAAACCTCGGAGTAGGCCTAGGACCAGGAGTGGGAGCTGTGGCTAGGGGTAGGGATGGGGGTGGGCCTATGGGTAGGGGGAGCTGTAGGGACAGGAGTAGGGGTAGGACAAGAGGTAGTGCTAGGCGTAGTCCTAGGGCGAGGGGTAGTGCTCGGGGTAACCTAACCCTAACCCTAACCCTAACCCTAACCCTAACACTAACCCTAACCCTAACCCTAACCCTAACACCAACCCTAACCCTAATCCTAACCCTAACCCTAACCCTAACCCTAACACTAACCCTAACCCTAACCCTACCCTAACACCAACCCTAACCCTAACCTTACCCCTAACCCTAACCCTAACCCTAACACCAACCCTAATCCTAACCCTAACCCTAACCCTAACCCTAACACCAACCCTAACCCTTACCCTAACACCAACCCTAACCCTAACCCTAACCCTAACCCTAACACCAACCCTAACCCTAACCCTAACCCTAACCCTAACCCTATGCCTAACACCAACCCTAACCCTAACCCTAACCCTAAACCTAACACCAACCCTAACCCTAATCCTAACCCTAACCCTAACCCTAACCCTAACACTAACTCTAACCCTAACCCTAACCCTAACACCAACCCTAACACCAACCCTAACCCTAAACCTAACCCTAACCCTAACACCAACCCTAACCCTAACCCTAACCCTAACCCTAACCCTAACACCAACCCTAACCCTAATCCTAACCCTAACCCTAACACTAACTCTAACACCAACCCTAACCCTAACCCTAACCCTAACCCTAACCCTAACCCTAAACCTAACACCAACCCTAACCCTAACCCTAACCCTAACACCAACCCTAACCCTAACCCTAATCCTAAACCCTAATCCTAACCCTAACCCTAACCTTAACACTAACCCTAACCCTAACCCTAACAAGGGCAAGGTGTACTGGTCAGCGACGGGCAAGTTCTAGGCCTCGGACTAGAGGGAGCCATGGGCGTTGGTCTAGGGCCCGAGCTAGGGCTAGTGAGAGCGGTAGGCGTAGCGCTGGGGTAGGCATAGGGCAAGGGGTGGGTGTCGAGGTAAACCTCGGAGTAGGCCTAGGGCCAGGAGTGGGAGCTGTGGCTAGTGGTAGGGTTGGGGGTGGGCCTATGGGTAGGGGGAGCTGTAGGGCCAGGGGTAGGGGTAGGACCAGAGGTAGTGCCAGGCGTACGCCTAGGGCGAGGTGTAGTACTCGGGGTGACCTAACCCTAACCCTAACCCTAACCCTAACACTAACCGTAACACCAACCATAACCCTAATCCTAACCCTAACCCTAACACCAACCCTAACCCTAACACCTACCCTAACCCTAATCCTAACCCTAAACCTAACACCAACCCTAACCCTAACCCTAACCCTAAACCCTAACCCTAACCCTTACCCTAACCCTAACAAGGGCAATGTGTACTAGTCAGCGACGGGCAAGTTCTAGGCCTCGGACTAGAGGGAGCCATGGGCTTTGGTCTAGGGCCCGAGCTAGGGCTAGTGGGAGCGTTAGGCGTAGCGCTGGGGTAGGCATAGGGCAAGGGGTGGGTGTCGAGGTAAACCTCGGAGTAGGCCTAGGGCCAGGAGTGGGAGCTGTGGCTAGTGGTAGGGGTGGGGGTGGGCCTATGGGTAGGGGGAGCTGTAGGGCCAGGGGTAGTGGTAGGACCAGAGGTAGTGCTAGGCGTAGGCCTAGGGCGAGGCGTAGTGCTCGAGGTAGGGTTAGTTGAAGGACTAGTGTTTGGCAGAGGCCCACGGGCAGTGTTAGGGTTAGGGCTCATGTTAAGCCTAGGACTAGTGGTAGTGGTAGGGGTGGGCCGAGGGCTAGGGGTAGGTGTCACGGGAGGGCTCTGGGTAGTCCTAGGACTCAGAACAGGTGTAGGGCTGGATTAGGGTGTGGTAAGGGTGGGTCCAGGGTGATTTAGTAGGACACGGGTTACTGCTCTGGTTAACGGTAGGGCAAGGTGTACTGGTCGGGTTCGGGCAAGTGCTAGGCCTCGGACTAGATGAGCACTGGGCTTTGGTCTAGGGCCCGAGCTAGGGCTAGTGGGAGCGATAGACGTAGCGCTGGGGTAGGCATAGGGCAAGGGGTGGGTGTCGGGGTAAACCTCGGAATAGGCTTTGGGCCAGAGGTTGGAGTTGTAGCTAGGGGTAGGGATAGGGGTGGGCCTATTAGTAGGGGGAGCTGTAGGGCCAGGGGTAGGGGTAGGACCAGAGGTAGTGCTAGGCGTAAGCCTAGGGCGAGGGGTAGTGCTCGGGGTAGGGTTAGGTGAAGGGCTAGTGGTTGGCAGAGTCCCACGGACAGTGTTAGGGTTAGGGCTCATGTTAGGCCTAGGACTAGTGGTAGTGGTAGGAGATGGGCGAGGGCTAGGGGTAACTGTCACGGGAGGGCTCCGGTTAGTCCTAGGACTCCGAACGGATGTAGGGCTGGATTAGGGTGTGGCTAATGGTGGTTCCAGGGTGGTTTCGTAGGACACGGGTTAGTGCTCTGGCTATCGGTAGGGCAAGGTGTACCGGTTGGCGACGGGCAAGTGCTAGGCTTCGGACTAGAGTGAGCACTGGGCGTTGGTCTAGGGCCCGAGGTAGGGCTAGTGGGAGCGGTAGGCGTAGCGCTGGGGTAGGCAAAGGGCAAGGGGTGGGTGTCGGGGTAAACCTCGGAGTAGGCCTAGGACCAGGAGTGGAGCTGTGTCTAGGGGTAGGGATGGGGTTGGGCCTATGGTTAGGGGGAGCTGTAGGGCCAGGGGTAGGGGTAGGACCAGAGGTAGTACCAGGCGTACGCCTAGGGCGAGGGGTAGTGCTCGGGGTGACCTAACACTAACCCTAACCCTAACCCTATACCTACCCCTAACACCAACCATAACCCTAATCCTAACCCTAACCCTAACACCAACCCTAACCCTAACACCAACCCTAACCCTAATCCTAACCCTAAACCTAACACCAACCCTAACCCTAACCCTAATATTAAACCCTAACACTAACCCTTACCCTAACCCTAACAAGGGCAATGTGTACTAGTCAGTGACGGGCAAGTTCTAGGCCTCGGACTAGAGGGAGCCATGGGCGTTGGTCTAGGGCCCGAGCTAGGGATACTTGGAGCGGTAGGCGTAGCGCTGGGGAAGGCATAGGGCAAGGGGTGGGTGTCGAGGTAAACCTCGGAGTAGGCCTAGGACCAGGATTGGGAGCTGTGGCTAGGGCTGGGGGTGGGGGTGGGCCTATGGGTAGGGGGAGCTGTAGGGCCAGGGGTAGTGGTAGGACCAGAGGTAGTGCTAGGCGTAGGCCTAGGGCGAGGGGTAGTGCTCGGGGTAGGGTTAGTTGAAGGGCTAGTGTTTGGCAGAGGCCCACGGGCAGTGTTAGGGTTAGGGCTCATGTTAAGCCTAGGACTAGTGGTAGTGGTAGGGGTTGGCCGAGGGCTAGGGGTAGGTGTCACGAAATGGCTCCAGGTAGTCCTAGGACTCGGAACAGGTGTAGGGCTGTATTAGGGTGAGGTAAGGGTGGGTCCAGGGTGATTTCGTAGGACACGGGTTACTGCTCTGGCTAACGGTAGGGCAACTTGTACTGGTCGGCCTCGGGCAAGTGGTAGGCCTCTGACTAGAGAGAGCACTGGGCGTTGGTCTAGGGCCCGAGCTAGGGCTAGTGGGAGCGGTAGGCGTAGCGCTGGGGTAGTCATAGGGCAAGAGGTGGGTGTCGGGGAAACTTCGGAGTAGGCTTTGGGCCAGGTGTTGGAGTTTTGGCTAGGGGTAGGGATGGGGGTGGGCCCAGAAGTAGGGGGAGCTGTAGGGCCAGGGGTAGGAGTAGGACCAGATGTAGTGCTAGGCGTAGGCCTAGGGCGAGGGGTAGTGCTCGGGGTAGGGTTAGTTGAAGGGCTAGTGGTTGGCAGAGGCCCAGGGGCAGTGTTAGGGTTAGGGCTCACGTTAAGCCCAAGACTAGTGGTAGTGGTAGGGGTTGGCCGAGGGCTAGGGGTAGGTGTCACGGGAGGGCTCCGGGTAGTCCTAAGACTCAGAACAGGTGTAGGGCTGGATTAGGGTGTGGCTAATTGTGGGTCCAGGGTGATTTCGTAGGACAAGGGTTAGTGATCTGGCTATCGGTAGGGCAAGGAATACTGGTCGGTGACGGCCAAGTGCTAGGCTTCGGACTAGAGTGAGCACTGGGCGTTGGTCTAGGGCCCGAGGTAGGGCTAGTGGGAGCGGTAGGCGTAGCGCTGTGGTAGGCAAAGGGCAAGGGGTGTGTGTAGGGGTAAACCTTGGAGTAGGCCTAGTACCAGGAATGGGAGCTGTGGCTAGGGGTAGGGATGGGGTTGGGCCTATGGGTAGGGGGAGCTGTAGGGCCAGGGGTAGGTGTAGGACCAGAGGTTGTGCCAGGCGTAGGCCTAGGGCGAGGGGTAGTGCTCGGGGTAACCTAACCCTAACCCTAACCCTAACCCTAACCCTAACCCTAACATCAACCCTAACCCTAACACTAACCCTAACCCTAACCCTAAACCTAACACCAACTCTAAACCTAATCCTAACCCTAACCTTAACCCTAACCCTAACCCTAACACCAACCCTAACCCTAACCCTAAACCTAACACCAACCCTAACCCTAACCCTAACACTAAGGCTAACAGCAACCCTAAACACTAACCCTAACCCTAAAACCTAATCCTAACCCTAACCCTAACCCTAACCCTAATTCTAACCCTAACAAGGGCAAAGTGTACTCGTCAGCAACGGGCAAGTTCTAGGCCTCGGAGTAGAGGGATCCATGGGCGTTGGTCTAGTGCCCGAGCTAGGGCTAGTGGGAGCGGTAGGCGTAGCGCTGGGGTAGGCATAGGGCAAGGGGTGGGTGTCGAGGTAAACCTCGGAGTAGGCCTAGGGCCAGGAGTGGGATCTGTGGCTAGGTGTAGGGATGGGGGTGGGCTTATAAGTAGGGGGAGCTGTAGGGCCACGGGTAGGGGTAGGACCAGAGTAGTTCTACGCGTAAGCCTAGAACGAGGGGTAGTGCTCGGGGTAGGGTTAGGTGAAGGGCTAGTGGTTGGCAGAGACCCACGGGCAGTGTTAGGGTTAGGGCTCATGTTAGGCCTAGGACTAGTGGTAGTGGTAGGGAATGGGTGAGGGCTAGGGGTAACTGTCACGGGAGGGCTCCGGGTAGTCCTAGTACTCGGAACAGGTGTAGGGCTGTATTAGGGTGTGGTAAGGGTGGGTCCAGGGTGATTTCGTAGGACACGGGTTACTGCTTTGTCTAAGGGTAGGGCAAGGTGTACTGGTCGGCCTCGGGCAAGTGGTAGGCCTCTGACTAAAGAGAGCACTGGGCGTTGGTCTAGGGCCCGAGCTAGGGCTAGTGGGAGCAGTAGGCGTAGCGCTGGGGTAGGCATAGGGCAAGGGGTGGGTGTCGGGGTAAACTTCGGAGTAGGCTTTGGGCCAGGAGTTGGAGTTTTGGCTAGGGGTAGGGATGGGGGTGGGCCCAGAAGTAGGGGGAGCTGTATGGCCAGGGGTAGGGGTAGGACCAGAGGTAGTGCTAGGTGTAGGCCTAGGGCAAGGGGTAGTGCTCGGGGTAGGGTTAGTTGAAGGGCTAGTGGTTGGCAGAGGCCCACGGGCAGTGTTAGGGTTAGGGCTCATGTTAAGCCTAAGACTAGTGGTAGTGGTAGGGGTTGGCCGAGGGCTAGGGGTAGGTGTCACGGGAGGGCTCTGGGTAGTCCTAAGACTCAGAACAGGTGTAGGGCTGGATTAGGGTCTGGCTAATTGTGGGTCCAGGGTGATTTCGTAGGACAAGGGTTACTGCTCTGGCTAACGGTAGGGCAAGGTGTACTGTCGGCCTCGGGCAAGTGGTAGGCCTCTGACTAGAGAGAGCATAGGGCGTTGGTCTAGGGCCCGAGCTAGGGCTAGTGGGAGCGGTAGGCGTAGCGCTGTGGTAGGCAAAGGGCAAGGGGTGTGTGTCGGGGTAAACCTCGGAGTAGGCCTAGGACCAGGAGTGGGAACTGTGGCTAGGGGTAGGGATGGGGGTGGGCCTATGGGTAGGGGGAGCTGTAGGGCCAGGGGTAGGGGTAGGACCAGAGGTTGTGCCAGGAGTAGGCTTAGGGCGAGGGGTAGTGCTCGGGGTAACCTAACCCTAACACTAACCCTAACCCTAACCTTAACCTTAACCCTAACATCAACCCTAACCCTAACACTAACCCTAACCCTAACCCTAAACCTAACACCAACCCTAAACCTAATCCTAATTCTAACCTTAACCCTAACCCTAACCCTAACACCAACCCTAACCCTAACCCTAACCCTAACCCTAAACCTAACACCAACCCTAACCCTAACACTAACACTAACCCTATCACCAACCCTAAACCCTAACCCTAACCCTAAACCCTAAATCTAACCCTAACCCTAACCCTAACCCTAATTCTAACCCTAACAAAGGCAAAGTGTACTGGTCAGCGACGGGCAAGTTCTAGGCCTCGGACTAGAGGGAGCCGTGGGCGTTGGTCTAGTGCCCGAGCTAGGGCTAGTGGGAGCGGTAGGCGTAGCGCTGGGGTAGGCAAAAAGCAAGGGGTGGGTGTCGAGGTAAACCTCGGAGTAGGCCGAGGACCAGGAGTGGGAGCTGTGGCTAGGGGTAGGGATGGGGGTGGGCCTATGGGTAGGGGGAGCTGTAGGGACAGTGGTAGGGCTACCACCAGAGGTAGTGCTAGGCGTAGGCCTAGGGCGAGGGGTAGTGCTCGGGGTAACCTAAACCTAACCCTAACCCTAACCCTAACACTAACCCTAACCCTAACCCTAACACCAACCCTAACCCTAACCCTAACCCTAACCCTAACCCTATACCTAACACCAACCCTAACCCTAACCCTAACTCTAACCCTAACACCAACCCCTAACCCTAACCCAAACCCTAACCCTAACCCTAATCCTAACCCTAACACCGACCCTAACCTTAACCCTAACGCTAACCCTAACACCAATCCTAATTCTAACCATAACCCTAACCCTGACCCTATGCCTAACACGAACCTACCCCTAACCCTAACCCTAACCCTAACACCAACCCTAACCCTAACCCTAACCCTAAACCTATACCTAACATCAACCCTAAACCTAACCCTAACCCTAACCCTAACACCAACTCCTAACCCTAATCCTAACCCCAACCCTAACCCTAACCCTAACACCAACCCTAACCCTAACCCTAACCCTAACTGTAACCCTAACCCTAACACTAACCCTAACCCTAACCCTAACACCAACCCTAACCCTAACCCTAACCCTAACCCTAACCCTTACCCTAACCCTATCAAGGGCAATGTGTACTAGTCAGCAACGGGCAAGTTCTAGGCCTCGGACTAGAGGGAGCCATGGGCGTTGGTCTAGGGCCCGAGCTAGGGCTAGTGGGAGCGTTAGGCGTAGCGCTGGGTTAGGTATAGGGCAAGGGGTGGGTGTCGAGGTAAACCTCGGAGTAGGCCTAGGGCCAGGAGTGGGAGCTGTGGCTAGGGGTAGGGGTGGGGGTGGGCCTATGGGTAGGGGGAGCTGTAGGGCCAGGGGTAGTGGTAGGACCAGAGGTAGTGCTAGGCGTAGTCCTAGAACGAGGGGTAGTGCTCGATGTAGGGTTAGTTGAAGGACTAGTGTTTGGCAGAGGCCCACGGGCAGTGTTAGGGTTAGGGCTCATGTTAAGCCTAGGACTAGTGGTAGTGGTAGGGGTTGGCCGAGGGCTAGGAGTAGGTGTCACGAAATGGCTCCGGGTAGTCCTAGGACTCGGAACAGGTGTAGGGCTGTATTAGGGTGTGGTAAGGGTGGGTCCAGGGTGATTTCGTAGGACACGGGTTACTGCTCTGGCTAACGGTAGGGCAAGGTGTACTGGTCGGCCTCGAGCAAGAGGTAGGCCTCTGACTAGAGAGAGCACTGGGCGTTGGTCTAGGGCCCGAGCTAGGGCTAGTGGGAGCGGTAGGCGTAGCGCTGGGATAGGCATAGGGCAAGGGGTGGGTGTCGGGGTAAACTTCGGAGTAGGCTTTGGGCCAGAAGTTGGAGTTTTGGCTAGGGGTAGGGATGGGGGTGGGCCCTGGGTAGAAGGAGCTGTAGGGCCAGGGGTAGGGGTAGGACCAGAGGTAGTGCTAGGCGTAGGCCTAGGGCGAGGGGTAGTGCTCGGGGTAGGGTTAGTTGAAGGGCTAGTGGTTGGCAGAGGCCCACGGGCAGTGTTAGGGTTAGGGCTCATGTTAAGCCTAGGACTAGTGGTAGTGGTAGGGGTGGGCCGAGGGCTAGGGGTAGGTGTCACGGGATGTCTCGGGGTAGTCCTAGGACTCAGAACAGGTGTAGGGCTGGATTAGGGTGTGGTAAGGGTGGGTCCAGGGTGATTTCGTAGGATCGGGTTACTGCTCTGGCTAACGGTAGGGCAAGGTGTACTGGTCGGCGACGGGCAAGTGCTAGGCCTCGGACTAAATGAGCACTGGGCTTTGGTCTAGGGCCCGAGCTAGGGCTAGTGGGAGCGATAGGCGTAGCGCTGGGGTAGGCATAGGGCAAGGGGTGGGTGTAGGGGTAAACCTCGGAGTAGGCTTTGGGCCAGAGGTTGGAGTTGTGGCTAGGGGTAGGGATGGGGGTGGGCCTATTAGTAGGGGGAGCTGTAGGGCCAGGGGTAGGGGTAGGACCAGAGGTAGTGCTAGGCATAAGCCTAGGGCGAGGGGTAGTGCTCGGGGTAGGTTTAGGTGAAGGGCTAGTGGTTGGCAGAGGCACACGGACAGTGTTAGGGTTAGGGCTCATGTTAGGCCTAGGACTAGTGGTAGTGGTAGGGGATAGCCGAGGGCTAGTGGTAGGTGTCACGGGAGGACTCCGGGTAGTCCTAGGACTCCGAACGGATGTGGGGCATGATTAGGGTGTGGCTAATGGTGGGTCCAGGGTGATTTCGTAGGACAAGGGTTAGTGATCTGGCTTTCGGTAGGGCAGGGTGTATTGGTCGGTGACGGGCAAGTGCTAGGCTTCGGACTAGAGTGAGCACTGGGCGTTGGTCTAGGGCCCGAGGTAGGGCTAGTGGGAGCGGTAGGCGTAGCGCTCTGGTAGGCAAAGGGCAAGGGGTGGGTGTCGGGGTAAACCTCGGAGTAGGCCTAGGACCAGGAGTGGGAGCTGTGTCTAGGGGTAGGGATGGGGTTGGGCCTATGGGTAGGGGGAGCTGTAGGGCCAGGGGTAATGGTAGGACCAGAGGTAGTGCCAGGCGTACGCCTAGGGCGAGGGGTAGTGCTCGGGGTGACCTAACCCTAACCCTAACCCTAACCCTAACCCTAACCCTACCCCTAACACCAACCCTAACCCTAATCCTAACCCTAACCCTAACACCAACCCTAACCCTAACCCTAACCCTAACCCTAAACCCTAACCCTAACCCTTACCCTAACCCTAACAAGGGCAATGTGTACTAGTCAGCGACGGGCAAGTTCTAGGCCTCGGACTAGAGGGAGCCATGGGCATTGGTTTAGGGCCCGAGCTAGGGCTAGTGGGAGCGGTAGGCGTAGCGCTGGGGAAGGCATAGGGCAAGGGGTGCGTGTCGAGTTAAACCTCGGAGTAGGCCTAGGGCCAGGATTGGGAATTGTGGCTAGGGGTAGGGGTGGGGGTGGGCCTATGGGTAGGGGGAGCTGTAGGGCCAGGGGTAGTGGTAGGACCAGAGGTAGTGCTAGGCGTAGGCCTAGGGCGAGGGGTAGTGCTCGGGGTAGGGTTAGTTGAAGGGCTAGTGTTTGGCAAGGCCCACGGGCAGTGTTAGGGTTAGGGCTCATGTTAAGCCTAGGACTAGTGGTAGTGGTAGGCGTTGGCCGAGGGCTAGGGGTAGGTGTCACGAAATGGCTCCAGGTAGTCCTAGGACTCGGAACAGCTGTAGGGCTGTATTAGGGTGTGGTAAGGGTGGGTCCAGGGTGATTTCGTAGGACACGGGTTACTGCTCTGGCTAACGGTAGGGCAAGGTGTACTGGTCGGCCTCGGGAAAGTGGTAGGCCTCTGACTAGAGAGAGCACTGGGCGTTGGTCTAGGGCCTGAGCTAGGGCTAGTGAGAGCGGTAGGCGTAGCGCTGGGGTAGGCATAGGGCAAGGGGTGGGTGTCGGGGTAAACTTCGGAGGAGGCTTTGGGCCAGGAGTTGGAGTTTTGGCTAGGGGTAGGGATGGGGGTGGGCCCAGAAGTAGGGGGAGCTGTAGGGACAGGGGTAGGGGTAGGACCAGAGGTAGTGCTAGGCGTAGGCCTAGGACGAGGGGTAGTGTATCGGGGTAGGGTTAGGTGAAGGGCTAGTGGTTGGCAGAGGCCCACGGGCAGTGTTACGGTTAGGGCTCATGTTAGGCCTAGGACTAGTTGTAGTAGTAAAGGATGGCCGAGGGCTAGTAGTAGGTGTCACGGGAGGGCTCCGGGTAGTCCTAGGACTCCGAACGGATGTGGGTCATGATTAGGGTGTGGCTAATGGTGCGTCCAGGGTGATTTCGTAGGACACGGGTTAGTGCTCTGGCTATCGGTAGGCAAGGTGTACTGGTCGGCGACGGGCAAGTGCTAGGCTTCGGACTAGAGTGAGCACTGGGCGTTGGTCTAGGGCCTGAGGTAGGGCTAGTGGGTGCGGTAAACATAGCGCTGGGGTAGGCAAAGGGCAAAAGGTGGGTGTCGGGGTAAACCACGGAGTAGGCCTACAACCAGGAGTGGGAGCTGTAGCTAGGGATAGGATGGGGGTGGGCCTATAGGTAGGGGGAGCTGTAGGGCCAGGTGTAGGGGTAGGACCAGAGGAAGTGCTAGGCGTAGGCCTAGGGCTAGGGGTAGTGCTCAGGGTAACCTAACCGTAAACCTAACCCGAATCCTATACACTAACCCTAACCCTAACACCAACCCTAACCCTAACCCTAACCCTAACCCTAAACCTAACACCAACCCTAACCCTAACCCAAGCCCTAACCCTAACACCAACCCTAACCCTAACACTAACCCTAAACCCTAAGCCTAACCCTAACCCTAACCCTAACCCTAACTCTAAACCTAACACCCACCCTAACCCTAACCCTAACCGTAACCCTAACCCTAACCCTAACACCAACCCTAACCCTAACCCTAACCCTAACCCTAACCCTAACCCTAACTCTAACAAGGGCAAGGTGTACTGGTCAGCGACGGGCAAGTCTAGGCCTCGGACTAGAGGGAGCCATGGGCGTTGGTCTAGGGCCCGAGCCTGGGCTAGTGGGAGCTGTAGGCATAGCGCTGGGGTAGGCATAGGGCAAGGGGAGTGTGTCGGGGTAAACCTCAGAGTAGGCCTAGTGCCAGGAGTTGGAGCTGTGGCTAAAGGTAGGTATGGGGGTGGGCCTATAAGTAGGGGGAGCTGTAGGGCCAGGGGAAGCGGTAGGAACAGAGGTAGTGCTAGGCGTTAGCCTAGGGCGAGGGGTAGTGCTCGAGGTAACCTAACCCTAACCCTAACACTAACACTAACACTAACCCTAACCCTAACCCTAACCCTAACCCTAACACCAACCCTAACCCTAACCCTAACCCTAACCCTAACCCTATACCTAACACCAACTCTAACCCTAACCCTAACCCTAACCCTAACACCAACCCTAACCCTAACCCTAACCCTACCCTAACCCTAACCCTAACCCTAACACCAACCCTAACCCTAACCCTAACCCTAACCCTAACACCAACCCTAACCCTAATCCTAACCCTAACACTAACCCTAACACCAACCCTAACCCTAACCCTAACCATAACCCTAACACCAACCCTAACCCTAAGCCTAACCCTAACCCTAACCCTAACCCTATGCCTAACACCAACCCTAACCCTAACCCTAACCCTAACCCTAACACCGACCCTAACACAAATCCTAACCCTAACCCTAAACTAACCCTAACACTAACCCTAACCCTAACCCTAACCCTAACACCAACCCTAACCCTAACTCTAACCCTAACCCTAACCCTATACCTAATTCCAACCCTAACCCTAACCCTAACCCTAACACCAACCCTAACCCTAACCCTAACCCTAACCCTAACCCTAACCCTAACACCAACCCTAACCCTAATCCTAACCCTAACCCTAACCCTAACCCTAACACCAACCCTAACCCTAACCCTAATTCTAACCCTAACCCTAACCCTAAACCTAACACCAACCCTAACCCTAACCCTAACCCTAACCCTAACACCAACCCTAACCCTAACCCTAACCCTACACACTAATCCTAACCCTAACCCTAACCCTAACCCTAACAAGGGCAAGGTGTACTGGTCAGCGACGGGCAAGTTCTAGGCCTCGGACTAGAGGGAACCATGGGCGTTGGTCTAGGGCCCGAGCTAGGGCTAGTGAGAGCATTAGGCGTAGCGCTGGGGTAGGCATAAAGCAAGGGGTGGGTGTCGAGGTAAACCTCGGAGTAGGCATAGGGCCAGGAGTGGGAGCTGTGGCTAGTGGTAGGGTTGGGGGTGGGCCTATGGGTAGGGGGAGCTGTAGGGCCAGGGGTAGTGTAGGACCAGAGGTAGTGTTAGGCGTAGGCCTAGGGCGAGGGGTAGTGCTCGGGGTAGGGTTAGTTGAAGGACTAGTGTTTGGCAGAGGCCCACGGGCAGTGTTAGGGTTAGGGCTCATGTTAAGCCTAGGACTAGTGGTAGTGGTAGGGGTTGGCCGAGGACTAGGGGTAGGTGTCACGAAATGGCTCCGGGTAGTCCTAGGACTCGGAACAGGTGTAGGGCTGTATTAGGATGTGGTAAGATGTGTCCAGGGTGATTTCGTAGGACACGGGTTAGTGCTCTGGCTATCGGTAGGCAAGGTGTACTGGTCGGCGACGGGCAAGTGCTAGGCTTCGGACTAGAGTGAGCACTGGGCGTTGCCTAGGGCCCGAGGTAGGGCTAGTGGGAGCGGTAGGCATAGCGCTGGGGTAGGCAAAGGGTAAGGGGTGGGTGTCGGGGTAAACCACGGAGTAGGCCTAGGACCAGGAGTGGGAGCTGTGGCTAGGGATAGGGATGGCCGTGGGCCTATGGGTAGCGGGAGCTGTAGGGCCAGGGGTAGGGGTAGGACCAGAGGTAGTGCTTGGCGTAGGCCTAGGGCGAAGGGTGTTGCTCAAGGTAACCTAACCGTAAACCTAACCCTAATCCTAACACTAACCCTAACCCTAACACCAACCCTAACCCTAACCCTAACCCTAACCCTAAACCTAACACCAACCCTAACCCTAACCCAAACCCTAAACCTAACACCAACCCTAACCCTAACCCTAACCCTAAACCCTAAACCTAACCCTAAACCTAACCCTAAACCTAACACCAATCCTAACCCTAACCCTAACCCTAACCCTAACCCTAACACCAACCCTAACCCTAACCCTAACCCTAAACCTAACACCAACCCTAACCCTAACCCTAACCCTAACCCTAACACCAACCCTGACCCTAACCCTAACCCTAACCCTATGCCTAACACCAACCCTAACCCTAACCCTAACCCTAACCCTAACACCAACCCTAACCCTAATCCTAACCCTAACCCTAAACTAACCCTAACACTAACCCTAACCCTAACCCTAACCCTAACACCAACCCTAAACCTAACCCTAACCCTAACCCTATACCTAACACCAACCCTAACCCTAACCCTAACCCTAACACCAACCCTAACCCTAACCCTAACCCTAACCCTAACCCTAACCCTAACACCAACCCTAACCCTAATCCTAACCCTAACCCTAACCCTAACCCTAACACCAACCCTAACCCTAACCCTAACCCTAACCCTAACCCTAAACCTAACACCAACCCTAACCCCACCCTAACCCTAACCCTAACACCAACCCTAACCCTAACCCTAACCCTAAACTTTAATCCTAACCCTAACCCTAACCCTAACCCTAACCATAACCCTAACCCTAACAAGGGCAAGGTGTACTGGTCAGCGACGGGCAAGTTCTAGGCCTCGGACTAGAGGGAGCCATGGGCGTTGGTCTAGGGCCCGAGCTAGGGCTAGTGAGAGCATTAGGCGTAGCGCTGGGGTAGGCATAGGGCAAAGGGTGGGTGTCGGGGTAAACCTCGGAGTAGGCTTTGGACCAGGAGTTGGAGTTGTGGCTAGGAGTAGGGATGGGGGTGGGCCTATGGGTAGGGGGAGCTGTAGGGCCAGGGGTAGTGGTAGGACCAGAGGTAGTGCTAGGCGTAGGCCTAGGGCGAGGGGTAGTGCTCGGGGTAGGGTTAGTTGAAGGACTAGTGTTTGGCAGAGGCCCACGGGCAGTGTTAGGGTTAGGGCTCATGTTAAGCCTAGGACTAGTGGTAGTGGTAGGGGTTGGCCGAGGACTAGGGGTAGGTGTCACGAAATGGCTCCGGGTAGTCCTAGGACTCGGAACAGGTGTAGGGCTGTACTAGGGTGTGGTAAGATGGGTCCAGGGTGATTTCGTAGGACACGGGTTAGTGCTATGGCTAAAGGTAGGGCAAGGTGTACTGGTCAGCGTCGGGAAAGTGGTAGGCCTCGGACTAGATGAGCACTGGGCGTTGGTCTAGGGCCCGAGCTAGGGCTAGTGGGAGTGGTAGTCGTAGCGCTGGGGTAGGCAAAGGGCAAGGGGTGGGTGTCGGGGTAAACCTCGGAGTAGGCTTAGGACCAGGAGTGGGAGCTGTGGCTAGGGGTAGGGATGGGGGTGGGCCTATGGGTAGGGGGAGCTGTAGGGACAGGGGTAGGGGTAGGACCAGAGGTAGTGCTAGGCGTAAGCCTAGGGCGAGTGGTAGTGCTCGGGGTAACCTAACCCTAACCCTAACCCTAACACTAACACTAACCCTAACCCTAACCCTAAACCTAACACCAACCCTAAACCTAACCCTAACCCTAAACCTAACCCTATACCTAACACCAACCCTAACCCTAAACCTAACCCTAACCCTAACACCAACCCTAACCCTAACCCTAACCCTAACCCTAACCCTAACCCTAACACCAACGCTAACCCTAACCCTAACACTAACCCTAACACCAACCCTAACCCTAATCCTAACCCTAACCCTAACCCTAACACCAACCCTAACCCTAACCCTAACCCTAACCCTAACACCAACCCTAACCCAAACCCTAACCCTAACAGCAACCCTATGCCTAACACCAACCATAACCCTAACCCTAACCCTAACCCTAACACCAACCCTAACCCTAATCCTAACCCTAACCCTAACCCTAACACTAACCCTAACCCTAACCCTATGCCTAACCCTATTCCTAACACCAACCCTAACCCTAACCCTAACCCTAACCCTAACACCAACCCTAACCCTAACCCTAACCCTAACCCTAACCCTAACACCAACCCTAAACCTAATCCTAACCCTAACCCTAACCCTAACCCTAACACCAACCCTAACCCTAACCCTAACCCTAACCCTAACCCTAAACCTAACACCAACCCTAACCCTAACCCTAACCCTAAACCTAACACCAACCCTAACCCTAACCCTAACCCTAAACCCTAATCCTAACCCTAACCCTAACCCTAACCCTAACCCTAACCCTAACAAGGGCAAGGTGTACTGGTCAGCGACTGGCAAGTTCTAGGCCTCGGAGTAGAGGGAGCCATGGGCGTTGGTCTAGGGCCCGAGCTAGGGCTAGTGAGAGCGGTAGGCTTAGAGCTTGGGTAGGCATAGGGTAAGGGGTGGTGTCGAGGTAAACCTCGGAGTAGGCCTAGGGCCAGGAGTGGGAGCTGTGGCTAGTGGTAGGGTTGAGGGTGGGCCTATGGGTAGGGGGAGCTGTAGGGCCAGGGGTAGTGGTAGGACCAGAGGTAGTGCTAGGCGTAGGCCTGGGGCGAGGGGTAGTGCTCGGGGTAGGGTTAGTTGAAGGGCTAGTGTTTGGCAGAGGCCCACGGGCAGTGTTAGGGTTAGGGCTCATGTTAAGCCTAGGACTAGTGGTAGTGGTAGGGGTTGGCCGAGGACAAGGGGAGGTGTCACGAAATGGCTCCGGGTAGTCCTAAGACTCGGAACAGGTGTAGGGCTGTATTAGGGTGTGGTAAGGGTGGGTCCAGGGTGATTTCGTAGGACACGGGTTACTGCTCTGGCTAACGGTAGGGCAAGGTGTACTGGTCGGCCTCGGGCAAGTTGTAGGCCTCTGACTAGAGAGAGCACTGGGCGTTGGTCTAGGGCCCGAGCTAGGGCTAGTGGGAGCGATAGGCGTAGCGCTGGGGTAGGCATAGGGCAAGGGGTGGGTGTTGGGGTAAACCTCGAAGTAGGCTTTGGGCCAGAGGTTGGAGTTGTGGCTAGGGGTAGGGATGGGGTTGGGCCTATTAGTAGTTGGAGCTGTAGGGCCAGGGGTAGGGGTAGGACCAGAGGTAGTGCTGGGCGTAAGCCTAGGGCGAGGGGTAGTGCTCGGGGTAGGGTTAGGTGAAGGGCTAGTGGTTGGCAGAGGCCCACGGACAGTGTTAGGGTTAGGGCTCATGTTAGGCCTAGGACTAGTGGTAGTGGTAGGGGATAGCCGAGGGCTAGGTTAGGTGTCACGGGAGGGCTCCGGGTAGTCCTAGGACTCCGAACGGATGTGGGGCATGATTAGGGTGTGGCTAATGGTGGGTCCAGGGTGATTTCGTAGGACAAGGGTTAGTGATCTGGCTTTCGGTAGGGCAGGGTGTATTGGTCGGTGACGGGCAAGTGCTAGGCTCGGACTAGAGTGAGCAATGGGCGTTGGTCTAGGGCCCGTGGTAGGGCCAGTGGGAGCGGTAGACGTAGCGCTATGGTAGGCAAAGGGCAAGGGGTGGGTGTCGGGGTAAACCTCGGAGTAGGCCTAGGACCAGGAGTGGGAGCTGTGTCTAGGGGTAGGGATGGGGGTGGGCCTATGGGTAGGGGGAGCTGTAGGGCCAGGGGTAGGGGTAGGACCAGAGGTAGTGCCAGGCGTACGCCTAGGGCGAGGGGTAGTGCTCGGGGTAACCTAACCGTAAACCTAACCCTAATCCTAACACTAACCGTAACCCTAACACCAACCCTAACCCTAACCCTAACCCTAACCCTAAACCTAACACCAACCCTAACCCTAACCCAAGCCCTAACCCTAACACCAACCCTAACCCTAACCCTAACCCTAAACCCTAAACCTAACCCTAACCCTAACCCTAACCCTAAACCTAACACCAACCCTAACCCTAACCCTAACACCAACCCTAACCCTAACCCTAACCTTAACCCTAACCCTATACCTAACACCAACCCTAACCCTAACCCTAACCCTAACCCTAACACCAACCCTAACCCTAACCCTAACCCTAACCCTAACCCTAACCCTAACCCTAACCCTAACACCAACCCTAACCCTAACCCTAACCCTAACCCTAACACCAACCCTAACCCTAATCATAAACCTAACCCTAACCCTAACACCAACCCTAACCCTAACCCTAACCCTAACCCTAACCCTAACACCAACCCTAACCCTAACCCTAACCCTAACCCTATGCCTAACACCAACCCTAACCTAACCCTAACCCTAACCCTAACACCAACCCTAACCCTAATCCTAACCCTAACCCTAACCCTAACCCTAACACTAACCCTAACCCTAACCCTAACCCTAACACCAACCCTAACCCTAATCCTAACCCTAACCCTAACCCTATACCTAACACCAACCCTAACCCTAACCCTAACCCTAAACCTAACACCAACCCTAACCCTAACCCTAACCCTAACCCTAACCCTAACACCAACCCTAACCCTAATCCTAACCCTAACCCTAACCCTAACCCTAACACCAACCCTAACCCTAACCCTAACCCTAACCATAACCCTAAACGTAACACCAACCCTAACCCTAACCCTAACCCTAACCCTAACACCAACCCTAACCCTAACCCTAACCCTAAACCCTAATCCTAACCCTAACCCTAACCCTAACCCTAACCCTAACCCTAACCCTAACAAGGGCAAGGTGTACTGGTCAGCGACGGGCAAGTTCTAGGCCTCGGACTAGAGGGAGCCATGGGCGTTGGTCTAGGGCCCGAGCTAGGGCTAGTGAGAGCGGTAGGCGTACCGCTGGGGTAGGCATAGGGCAAGGGGTGGGTGTCGAGGTAAACCTCGGAGTAGGCCTAGGGCCAGGAGTGGGAGCTGTGGCTAGTGGTAGGGTTGGGGGTGGGCCTAAGGGTAGGGGGAGCTGTAGGGCCAGGGTTAGTTGTTGGACCAGAGGTAGTTCCAGGCGTAGGCCTAGGGCGAGGGGTAGTGCTCGGGGTAGGGTTAGTTGAAGGGCTAGTGTTTGGCAGAGGCCCACGGGCAGCGTTAGGGTTAGGGCTCATGTTAAGCCTAGGACTAGTGGTAGTGGTATGGGTTGGCCGAGGACTAGGGGTAGGTGTCACGAAATGGCTCCGGGTAGTCCTAGGACTCGGAACAGGTGTAGGGCTGTATTAGGGTGTGGTAAGGGTGGGTCCAGGGTGATTTCGTAGGACACGGGTTAGTTCTATGGCTAAAGGTAGGGCAAGGTGTACTGGTCGGCGTCGGGAAAGTGGTAGGCCTCGGACTAGAGGGAGCACTGGGCGTTGGTCTAGGGCCCGAGCTAGAGCTAGTGGGAGCGTTAGGCGTATCACTGAGGTAGGCATAGGGCAAAGGGTGGGTGTCGGGGTAAACCTCGGAGTAGGCTTTGGGCCAGGAGTTGGAGTCGTGGCTAGGGGTAGGGATGGGGGTGGGCTTATGGGTAGGGGGAGCTGTAGGGCCAGGGGTAGGGGTAGGACCAGAGGTAGTGCTAGGCGTAAAACTAGGGCGAGGGGTTGTGCTCGGGGTAGAGTTAGGTGAAGGGCTATTGGTTGGCAGAGGCCCACAAGCAGTGTTACGGTTAGGGCTCATGTTAGGCCTAGGACTAGTGGTAGTAGTAAAGGATGGCCGAGGTCTAGGGGTAGGTGTCACGGGAGGGCTCCGGGTAGTCCTAGGACTCCGAACGGATGTGGGTCATGATTAGGGTGTGGCTAATGGTGCGTCCAGGGTGATTTCGAAGGACACGGGTTAGTGCTCTGGCTATCGGTAGGCAAGGTGTACTGGTCGGCGATGGGCAAGTGCTAGTCTTCGGACTAGAGTGAGCACTGGGCGTTGGTCTAGGGCCCGAGGTAGGGCTAGTGGGAGCGGTAGGCATAGCGCTGGGGTAGGCAAAAAGCAAGGGGTGGGTGTCGGGGTAAACCACGGAGTAGGCCTAGAACCAGGAGTGGGAGCTGTGGCTAGGGATAGGGATGGCGGTAGGCCTATGGGTAGGGGGAGCTGTAGGGCCAGGGGTAGGGGTAGGACCAGAGGTAGTGCTAGGCGTAGGCCTAGGGCGAGGGGTTGTGCTCGGGGTAACCTAAACGTAAACCTAACCCTAATCCTAACACTAACCCTAATCCTAACACCAACCCTAACCCTAACCCTAACCCTAACCCTAAACCTAACACCAACCCTAAACCTAACCCTAACCCTAACCCTAACCCTAACCCTAACACCAACCCTAACTCTTACCCTAACCCTAACCCTAAACCTAACACCAACCCTAACCCTAACGCTAACCCTAACCCTAACAAGGGCAAAGTGTACTGGTCAGCGACGGGCAAGTCTAGGCCTCGGACTAGAGGGAGCCATGGGCGTTGGTTAGAACCCGAGCCTGGGATTGTGGGAGCGGTAGGCATAGCGCTGGGGTAGGCATAGGGCAAGGGGTGTCTGTCGGGGTAAACCTCGAAGTAGGCCTAGTGCCAGGAGTTGGAGCTGTGGCTAGGGGTAGGGATGGGGGTGGGCCTATAAGTAGGGGTAGCTGTAGGGCCAGGGGAAGCGGTAGGACAAGATGTAGTGCTTGGCGTTAGCCTAGGGCGAGGGGTAGTGCTCTGGGTAGGGTTAGGTGAAGGGCATGTGGTTGGCTGATGCCCACGGGCAGTGTTAGTCTTAGGGCTCATGTTAGGCCTAGGACTAGTGGTAGTGGTAGGGGTTGGCCGAGGGCTAGGGGTAGGTGTCACGAAAAAGCTGCGGGTAGTCCTAGGACTCAAAACGGGTGTAGGGCTGGATTAGCGTGTGGTAAGGGTGGGTCCAGGGTGATTTCGTAGGACACGGGTTAGTGCTCTGGCTAACGGTAGGGCAAGGTGTACTGGTCGGCGTCGGGCAGGTGGTAGGCCTCGGACTAGAGGGAGCACTGGGCGTTGGTCTAAGGCCCGAGCTAGGGCTAGTGGGATCGGTAGGCGTAGCACTGGGGTAGGCATAGGGCAAGGGGTGGGTGTCGGGGTAAACCTCGGAGTAGGCTTTGGGCCAGAGGTTGGAGTTGTGGCTAGGGGTAGGGATGAGGGTGGGCCTATAAGTAGGGGGAGCTGTAGGGCCAGGGGTAGGGGTAGGACCAGAGGTAGTGCTAGGCGTAAGCCTAGGGCGAGGGGTAGTGCTCGGGGTAGGGTTAGGTGAAGGGCTAGTGGTTGGCAGAGGCCCACGGGCAGTGTTAGGTTTAGGGCTCATGTTAGGCCTAGGACTAGTGGTAGTGGTAGGGGATGGGCGAGGGCTAGGGGTAACTGTCACGGGAGGGCTCCGGGTAGTCCTAGGACTCTGAACGGATGTAGGGCTGGATTAGGGTGTGGCTAATGGTGGGTCCAGGGTGATTTCGTAGGACACGGGTTAGTGCTCTGGCTATCAGTAGGGCAAGGTGTACCGGTTGGCGACGGGGAAGTGCTAGGCTTCGCACTAGAGTGAGCACTGGGCGTTGGTCTAGGGCCCGAGGTAGGGCTAGTGGGAGTGGTAGTCGTAGCGCTGGGGTAGGCAAAGGGCAAGGGGTGGGTGTCGGGGTAAACCTCGGAGTAGGCTTAGGACCAGGAGTGGGAGCTGTGGCTAGGGGTAGGGATGGGGGTGGGCCTATGGGTAGGGGGAGCTGTAGGGACAGGGGTAGGGGTAGGACCAGAGGTAGTGCTAGGCGTAAGCCTAGGGCGAGTGGTAGTGCTCGGGGTAACCTAACCCTAACCCTAACCCTAACACTAACACTAACCCTAACCCTAACCCTAAACCTAACACCAACCCTAAACCTAACCCTAACCCTAAACCTAACCCTATACCTAACACCAACCCTAACCCTAAACCTAACCCTAACCCTAACACCAACCCTAACCCTAACCCTAACCCTAACCCTAACCCTAACACCAACGCTAACCCTAACCCTAACACTAACCCTAACACCAACCCTAACCCTAATCCTAACCCTAACCCTAACCCTAACACCAACCCTAACCCTAACCCTAACCCTAACCCTAACACCAACCCTAACCCAAACCCTAACCCTAACAGCAACCCTATGCCTAACACCAACCATAACCCTAACCCTAACCCTAACCCTAACACCAACCCTAACCCTAATCCTAACCCTAACCCTAACCCTAACACTAACCCTAACCCTAACCCTATGCCTAACCCTATTCCTAACACCAACCCTAACCCTAACCCTAACCCTAACCCTAACACCAACCCTAACCCTAACCCTAACCCTAACCCTAACCCTAACACCAACCCTAAACCTAATCCTAACCCTAACCCTAACCCTAACCCTAACACCAACCCTAACCCTAACCCTAACCCTAACCCTAACCCTAAACCTAACACCAACCCTAACCCTAACCCTAACCCTAAACCTAACACCAACCCTAACCCTAACCCTAACCCTAAACCCTAATCCTAACCCTAACCCTAACCCTAACCCTAACCCTAACCCTAACAAGGGCAAGGTGTACTGGTCAGCGACTGGCAAGTTCTAGGCCTCGGAGTAGAGGGAGCCATGGGCGTTGGTCTAGGGCCCGAGCTAGGGCTAGTGAGAGCGGTAGGCGTAGAGCTTGGGTAGGCATAGGGTAAGGGGTGGTGTCGAGGTAAACCTCGGAGTAGGCCTAGGGCCAGGAGTGGGAGCTGTGGCTAGTGGTAGGGTTGAGGGTGGGCCTATGGGTAGGGGGAGCTGTAGGGCCAGGGGTAGTGGTAGGACCAGAGGTAGTGCTAGGCGTAGGCCTGGGGCGAGGGGTAGTGCTCGGGGTAGGGTTAGTTGAAGGGCTAGTGTTTGGCAGAGGCCCACGGGCAGTGTTAGGGTTAGGGCTCATGTTAAGCCTAGGACTAGTGGTAGTGGTAGGGGTTGGCCGAGGACAAGGGGAGGTGTCACGAAATGGCTCCGGGTAGTCCTAAGACTCGGAACAGGTGTAGAGCTGTATTAGGGTGTGGTAAGGGTGGGTCCAGGGTGATTTCGTAGGACACGGGTTACTGCTCTGGCTAACGGTAGGGCAAGGTGTACTGGTCGGCCTCGGGCAAGTTGTAGGCCTCTGACTAGAGAGAGCACTGGGCGTTGGTCTAGGGCCCGAGCTAGGGCTAGTGGGAGCGATAGGCGTAGCGCTGGGGTAGGCATAGGGCAAGGGGTGGGTGTTGGGGTAAACCTCGAAGTAGGCTTTGGGCCAGAGGTTGGAGTTGTGGCTAGGGGTAGGGATGGGGTTGGGCCTATTAGTAGTTGGAGCTGTAGGGCCAGGGGTAGGGGTAGGACCAGAGGTAGTGCTGGGCGTAAGCCTAGGGCGAGGGGTAGTGCTCGGGGTAGGGTTAGGTGAAGGTCTAGTGGTTGGCAGAGGCCCACGGACAGTGTTAGGGTTAGGGCTCATGTTAGGCCTAGGACTAGTGGTAGTGGTAGGGGATAGCCGAGGGCTAGGTTAGGTGTCACGGGAGGGCTCCGGGTAGTCCTAGGACTCCGAACGGATGTGGGGCATGATTAGGGTGTGGCTAATGGTGCGTCCAGGGTGATTTCGAAGGACACGGGTTAGTGCTCTGGCTATCGGTAGGCAAGGTGTACTGGTCGGCGATGGGCAAGTGCTAGGCTTCGGACTAGAGTGAGCACTGGGCGTTGGTCTAGGGCCCGAGGTAGGGCTAGTGGGAGCGGTAGGCATAGCGCTGGGGTAGGCAAAAAGCAAGGGGTAGGTGTCGGGGTAAACCACGGAGTAGGCCTAGAACCAGGAGTGGGAGCTGTGGCTAGGGATAGGGATGGCGGTAGGCCTATGGGTAGGGGGAGCTGTAGGGCCAGGGGTAGGGGTAGGACCAGAGGTAGTGCTAGGCGTAGGCCTAGGGCGAGGGGTTGTGTTCGGGGTAACCTAAACGTAAACCTAACCCTAATCCTAACACTAACCCTAACCCTAACACCAACACTAACCCTAACCCTAACCCTAACCCTAAACCTAACACCAACCCTAACCCTAACCCAAACCCTAACCCTAACACCATCCCTAACCCTAACCCTAACCCTAAACCCTAAACCTAACCCTAACCCTAACCCTAACCCTAACCCTAACCTTAAACCTAACACCAACCCTAACCCTAACCCTAACCCTAACCCTAACACCAACCCTAACCCTAACCCTAACCCTAACCCTAACCCTAACCCTAAACCTAACCCTAACTCCAACCCTAACCCTAACCCTAACCCTAACACCAACCCTAACCCTAATTCTAACAAGGGCAAGGTGTACCGGTCAGCGACGGGCAAGTCTAGGCCTCGGACTAGAGGGAGCACTGGGCGTTGGTCTAGGGACCGAGCCTGTGCTAGTGGGAGCGGTAGGCATAGCGCTGGGGTAGGCATAGGGCAAGGGGTGTGTGTCGGGGTAAACCTCGGAGTAGGCCTAGTGCCAGGAGTTGGAGCTGTGGCTAGGGGTAGGGATGGGGGTGGGCCTATAAGTAGGGGGAGCTGTAGTGCCAGGGGAAGCGGTAGGACCAGAGGTAGTGCTAGGCGTTAGCCTAGGGCGAGGGGTAGTGCTCTGGGTAGGGTTAGGTGAAGGGCTTGTGGTTGGCTGATGCCCACGGGCAGTGTTAGTCTTAGGGCTCATGTTAGGCCTAGGACTAGTGGTAGTGGTAGGGGTTGGCCGAGGGCTAGGGGTAGTGTCACGGGAGGGCTCCGGGTAGTCCTAAGACTCAAAACGGGTGTAGGGCTGGATTAGGGTGTGGTAAGGGTGGGTCCAGGGTGATTTCGTAGGACACGGGTTAGTGCTCTGGCTAACGGTAGGGCAAGGTGTACTGTTCGGCGTAGGGTAGGTGGTAGGCCTCGGACTAGAGTGAGCCTTGGGCGTTGGTCTAGGGCCCGAGCTAGGGCTAGTGAGAGCGGTAGGCGTAGCACTGGGGTAGGCATAGGGCAAGGGGTGCGTGTCGGGGTAAACCTCGGAGTAGGCTTTAGGCCAGAGGTTGGAGTGTGGCTAGGGGTAGGGATGGGGGTGGGCCTATAAGTAGGGGGAGCTGTAGGGCCAGGGGTAGGGGTAGGACCAGAGGTAGTGCTAGGCGTAAGCCTAGGGCGAGGGGTAGTGCTCGTGGTTGGGTTAGGTGAAGAGCTAGTGGTTGGCAGAGGCCCATGGGCAGTGTTAGGTTTAGGGCTCATTTTAGGCCTAGGACTAGTGGTAGTGGTAGGGGATGGGCGAGGTCTAGGGGTAACTGTCACGGGAGGGCTCCGGGTAGTCCTAGGACTCCGGACGGATGTAGGGCTGGATTAGGGTGTGGTAAGAATGGGTCCAGGGTGATTTCGTAGGACACGGGTTACTGCTCTGGCTAACGGTAGGGCAAGGTGTACTGGTCGGCCTCGGGCAAGTGGTAGGCCTCTGACTAGAGAGAGCACTGGGCGTTGGTCTAGGGCCCGAGATAGGACTAGTGGGAGCGGTAGGCGTAGCGCTGGGATAGGCATAGGGCAAGGGGTGGGTGTCGGGGTAAACTTCGGAATAGGCTTTGGGCCAGGAGTTGGAGTATTGGCTAGGGGTAGGGATGGGGGTGGGCCCAGGGGTAGGGGGAGCTGTAGTGCCAGGGGTAGGGGTAGGACCAGAGGTAGTGCTAGGCGTAGGCCTAGGGCGAGGGGTAGTGCTCGGGGTAGGGTTAGTTGAAGGGCTAGTGTTTGGCAGAGGCCCACGGGCAGTGTTAGGGTTAGGGCTCATGTTAAGCCTAGGACTAGTGGTAGTGGTAGGGGTTGGCCGAGGGATAGGGGTAGGTGTCACGAAATGGCTCCGGGTAGTCCTAGGACTCGGAACAGGCGTAGGGCTGTATTAGGGTGTGGTAAGGGTTGGTCCAGGGTGATTTCGTAGGACACGGGTTACTGCTCTGGCTAACGGTAGGGCAAGGTGTACTGGTCGGCCTCGGGCAAGTGGTAGGCCTCTGACTAGAGAGAGCACTGGGCGTTGGTCTAGGGCCCGAGCTAGGGCTAGTGGGAGCGGTAGGCGTAGCGCTGGGATAGGCATAGGGCAAGGGGTGGGTGTCGGGGTAAACTTCGGAATAAACTTTGGGCCAGGAGTAGGAGTATTGGCTAGGGGTAGGGATGGGGGTGGGCCCAGGGGTAGGGGGAGCTGTAGTGCCAGGGGTAGGGGTAGGACCAGAGGTAGTGCTAGGCGTAGGCCTAGGGCGAGGGGTAGTGCTCGGGGTAGGGTTAGTTGAAGGGCTAGTGGTTGGCAGAGGCCCACGGGCAGTGTTAGGGTTAGGGCTCATGTTAAGCCTAGGACTAGTGGTAGTGGTAGGGGTTGGCCGAGGGCTAGGGGTAGGTGTCACGGGAGGGCTCCGGGTAGTCCTAAGACTCCGAAAGGATGTAGGGCTGGATTAGGGTGTGGCTAATGGTGGGTCCAGGGGGATTTCGTAGGACACGGGTTAGTGCTCTGGCTATCGGTTGGGCAAGGTGTACCGGTTGGCGACGGGCAAGTGCTAGGCTCGGACTAGAGTGAGCACTGGGCGTTGGTCTAGGTCCCGAGGTAGGGCTAGTGGGAGCAGTAGGCGTAGCGCTGGGGTAGGCAAAGGGCAAGGGGTGGGTGTCGGGGTAAACCTCGGAGTAGGCCTACGACCAGGAGTGGGAGCTGTGGCTAGGGGTAGGGATGGGGGTGGGCCTATGGGTAGCGGGAGCTGTAGGGACAGGGGTAGGGGTGGGACTAGAGTTAGTGCTAGGCGTAGGCCTAGGGCGAGGGGTAGTGCTCGGGGTAACCTAACACTAACCCTAACCCTATTACTAACCCTAACCCAAACCCTAACCCTAACACCAACCCTAACCCTAACCCTAATGCTAACCCTAACCCTATACCTAACACCAACCCTAACCCTAACCCTAACCCTAACACTAACCCTAACCCTAACCCTAACCCTAACCCCAAACCTAACCCTAACCCTAACCCTAACCCTAACCCTATACCTAACACCAAACCTAACCCTAACCCTAACCCTAACCCTAACCATAACACCAACCCTAACCCTAATCCTAACCCTAACCCTAACCCTAACACCAACCCTAACCCTAACCCTAACTTTAACCCTAACCCTAACCCTAAACCTAACACCAACCCTAACCCTAACCCTAACCCTAACCCTAACCCTAACACCAACCCTAACCCTAACCCTAACCCTAAACCCTAATCCTAACCCTAACCCTAACCCTAACCCTAACCCTAACCCTAACAAGGGCAAGGTGTAGTGGTCAGCGACGGGCAAGTTCTAGGCCTCGGACTAGAAGGAGCCATGTGCGTTGGTCTAGGGCCCGAGCTAGGGCTAGTGAGAGCGGTAGGCGTAGCGCTGGGGTAGGCATAGGGCAAGGGGTGGGTGTCGAGGTAAACCTCGGAGTAGGCCTAGGGCCAGGAGTGGGAGCTGTGGCTAGTGGTAGGGTTGGGGGTGGGCCTATGGGTAGGGGGAGCTGTAGGGCCAGGGGTAGTGGTAGGACCAGAGGTAGTGCTAGGCGTAGGCCTAAAGCGAGGGGTAGTGCTCGGGGTAGGGTTAGTTGAAGGGCTAGTGTTTGGCAGAGGCCCACGGGCAGTGTTAGGGTTAGGGCTCATTTTAGGCCTAGGTCTAGTGGTAGTGGTAGGGGATGGCCGAGGGCTAGGCGTAACTGTCACAAGAGGGCTCCGGGTAGTCCTAGGACTCCGAAAGGATGTAGGGCTGGATTAGGGTGTGGCTAATGGTGGGTCCAGGGGGATTTCGTAGGACACGGGTTAGTGCTCTGGCTATCGGTTGGGCAAGGTGTACCGGTTGGCGACGGGCAAGTGCTAGGCTCGGACTAGAGTGAGCACTGGGCGTTGGTCTAGGTCCCGAGGTAGGGCTAGTGGGAGCAGTAGGCGTAGCGCTGGGGTAGGCAAAGGGCAAGGGGTGGGTGTCGGGGTAAACCTCGGAGTAGGCCTACGACCAGGAGTGGGAGCTGTGGCTAGGGGTAGGGATGGGGGTGGGCCTATGGGTAGCGGGAGCTGTAGGGACAGGGGTAGGGGTGGGACTAGAGTTAGTGCTAGGCGTAGGCCTAGGGCGAGGGGTAGTGCTCGGGGTAACCTAACACTAACCCTAACCCTATTACTAACCCTAACCCAAACCCTAACCCTAACACCAACCCTAACCCTAACCCTAATGCTAACCCTAACCCTATACCTAACACCAACCCTAACCCTAACCCTAACCCTAACACTAACCCTAACCCTAACCCTAACCCTAACCCCAAACCTAACCCTAACCCTAACCCTAACCCTAACCCTATACCTAACACCAAACCTAACCCTAACCCTAACCCTAACCCTAACCATAACACCAACCCTAACCCTAATCCTAACCCTAACCCTAACCCTAACACCAACCCTAACCCTAACCCTAACTTTAACCCTAACCCTAACCCTAAACCTAACACCAACCCTAACCCTAACCCTAACCCTAACCCTAACCCTAACACCAACCCTAACCCTAACCCTAACCCTAAACCCTAATCCTAACCCTAACCCTAACCCTAACCCTAACCCTAACCCTAACAAGGGCAAGGTGTAGTGGTCAGCGACGGGCAAGTTCTAGGCCTCGGACTAGAAGGAGCCATGTGCGTTGGTCTAGGGCCCGAGCTAGGGCTAGTGAGAGCGGTAGGCGTAGCGCTGGGGTAGGCATAGGGCAAGGGGTGGGTGTCGAGGTAAACCTCGGAGTAGGCCTAGGGCCAGGAGTGGGAGCTGTGGCTAGTGGTAGGGTTGGGGGTGGGCCTATGGGTAGGGGGAGCTGTAGGGCCAGGGGTAGTGGTAGGACCAGAGGTAGTGCTAGGCGTAGGCCTAAAGCGAGGGGTAGTGCTCGGGGTAGGGTTAGTTGAAGGGCTAGTGTTTGGCAGAGGCCCACGGGCAGTGTTAGGGTTAGGGCTCATTTTAGGCCTAGGTCTAGTGGTAGTGGTAGGGGATGGCCGAGGGCTAGGCGTAACTGTCACAAG
Organism: Rhinolophus hipposideros; assembly: GCF_964194185.1. NCBI lineage: Eukaryota > Metazoa > Chordata > Mammalia > Chiroptera > Rhinolophidae > Rhinolophus > Rhinolophus hipposideros. The sequence goes on along the minus strand of NW_027669371.1, from coordinate 1,118,709 downwards.
AGGGCTCCGGGTAGTCCTAGGACTCCGAAAGGATGTAGGGCTGGATTAGGGTGTGGCTAATGGTGGGTCCAGGGGGATTTCGTAGGACACGGGTTAGTGCTCTGGCTATCGGTTGAGCAAGGTGTACCGGTTGGCGACGGGCAAGTGCTAGGCTCGGACTAGAGTGAGCACTGGGCGTTGGTCTAGGGCCCGAGGTAGGGCTAGTGGGAGCAGTAGGCGTAGCGCTGGGGTAGGCAAAGGGCAAGGGGTGGGTGTCGGGGTAAACCTCGGAGTAGGCCTACGACCAGTAGTGGGAGCTGTGGCTAGGGGTAGGGATGGGGGTGGGCCTATAAGTAGCGGGAGCTGTAGGGACAGGGGTAGAAGTGGGACTAGAGTTAGTGCTAGGCGTAGGCCTAGGGCGAGGGGTAGTGCTCGGGGTAACCTAACACTACACCTAACCCTATTACTAACCCTAACCCAAACCCTAACCCTAACACCAACCCTAACCCTAACCCTAATGCTAACCCTAACCCTATACCTAACACCAACCCTAACCCTAACCCTAACCCTAACCCCAAACCTAACCCTAACCCTAACCCTAACCCTAACCCTATACCTAACACCAACCCTAACCCTAACCCTAACCCTAACCCTAACCCTAACCATAACACCAACCCTAACCCTAATCCTAACCCTAACCCTAACCCTAACACCAACCCTAACCCTAACCCTAACCCTAACCCTAACCCTAACCCTAAACCTAACACCAACCCTAACCCTAACCCTAACCCTAACCCTAACACCAACCCTAACCCTAACCCTAACCCTAAACCCTAATCCTAACCCTAACCCTAACCCTAACCCTAACCCTAACCCTAACCCTAACAAGGGCAAGGTGTAGTGGTCAGCGACGGGCAAGTTCTAGGCCTCGGACTAGAAGGAGCCATGTGCGTTGGTCTAGGGCCCGAGCTAGGGCTAGTGAGAGCGGTAGGCGTAGCGCTGGGGTAGGCATAGGGCAAGGGGTGGGTGTCGAGGTAAACCTCGGAGTAGGCCTAGGGCCAGGAGTGGGAGCTGTGGCTAGTGGTAGGGTTGGGGGTGGGCCTATGGGTAGGGGGAGCTGTAGGGCCAGGGGTAGTGGTAGGACCAGAGGTAGTGCTAGGCGTAGGCCTAAAGCGAGGGTTAGTGCTCGGGGTAGGGTTAGTTGAAGGGCTAGTGGTTGGCAGAGGCCCACGGGCAGTGTTAGGGTTAGGGCTCATGTTAAGCCTAGGACTAGTGGTAGTGGTAGGGGTTGGCCGAGGGCTAGGGGTAGGTGTCACGGGAGGGCTCCGGGTAGTCCTAAGACTCCGAAAGGATGTAGGGCTGGATTAGGGTGTGGCTAATGGTGGGTCCAGGGGGATTTCGTAGGACACGGGTTAGTGCTCTGGCTATCGGTTGGGCAAGGTGTACCGGTTGGCGACGGGCAAGTGCTAGGCTCGGACTAGAGTGAGCACTGGGCGTTGGTCTAGGTCCCGAGGTAGGGCTAGTGGGAGCAGTAGGCGTAGCGCTGGGGTAGGCAAAGGGCAAGGGGTGGGTGTCGGGGTAAACCTCGGAGTAGGCCTACGACCAGGAGTGGGAGCTGTGGCTAGGGGTAGGGATGGGGGTGGGCCTATGGGTAGCGGGAGCTGTAGGGACAGGGGTAGGGGTGGGACTAGAGTTAGTGCTAGGCGTAGGCCTAGGGCGAGGGGTAGTGCTCGGGGTAACCTAACACTAACCCTAACCCTATTACTAACCCTAACCCAAACCCTAACCCTAACACCAACCCTAACCCTAACCCTAATGCTAACCCTAACCCTATACCTAACACCAACCCTAACCCTAACCCTAACCCTAACACTAACCCTAACCCTAACCCTAACCCTAACCCCAAACCTAACCCTAACCCTAACCCTAACCCTAACCCTATACCTAACACCAAACCTAACCCTAACCCTAACCCTAACCCTAACCATAACACCAACCCTAACCCTAATCCTAACCCTAACCCTAACCCTAACACCAACCCTAACCCTAACCCTAACTTTAACCCTAACCCTAACCCTAAACCTAACACCAACCCTAACCCTAACCCTAACCCTAACCCTAACCCTAACACCAACCCTAACCCTAACCCTAACCCTAAACCCTAATCCTAACCCTAACCCTAACCCTAACCCTAACCCTAACCCTAACAAGGGCAAGGTGTAGTGGTCAGCGACGGGCAAGTTCTAGGCCTCGGACTAGAAGGAGCCATGTGCGTTGGTCTAGGGCCCGAGCTAGGGCTAGTGAGAGCGGTAGGCGTAGCGCTGGGGTAGGCATAGGGCAAGGGGTGGGTGTCGAGGTAAACCTCGGAGTAGGCCTAGGGCCAGGAGTGGGAGCTGTGGCTAGTGGTAGGGTTGGGGGTGGGCCTATGGGTAGGGGGAGCTGTAGGGCCAGGGGTAGTGGTAGGACCAGAGGTAGTGCTAGGCGTAGGCCTAAAGCGAGGGGTAGTGCTCGGGGTAGGGTTAGTTGAAGGGCTAGTGTTTGGCAGAGGCCCACGGGCAGTGTTAGGGTTAGGGCTCATTTTAGGCCTAGGTCTAGTGGTAGTGGTAGGGGATGGCCGAGGGCTAGGCGTAACTGTCACAAGAGGGCTCCGGGTAGTCCTAGGACTCCGAAAGGATGTAGGGCTGGATTAGGGTGTGGCTAATGGTGGGTCCAGGGGGATTTCGTAGGACACGGGTTAGTGCTCTGGCTATCGGTTGGGCAAGGTGTACCGGTTGGCGACGGGCAAGTGCTAGGCTCGGACTAGAGTGAGCACTGGGCGTTGGTCTAGGTCCCGAGGTAGGGCTAGTGGGAGCAGTAGGCGTAGCGCTGGGGTAGGCAAAGGGCAAGGGGTGGGTGTCGGGGTAAACCTCGGAGTAGGCCTACGACCAGGAGTGGGAGCTGTGGCTAGGGGTAGGGATGGGGGTGGGCCTATGGGTAGCGGGAGCTGTAGGGACAGGGGTAGGGGTGGGACTAGAGTTAGTGCTAGGCGTAGGCCTAGGGCGAGGGGTAGTGCTCGGGGTAACCTAACACTAACCCTAACCCTATTACTAACCCTAACCCAAACCCTAACCCTAACACCAACCCTAACCCTAACCCTAATGCTAACCCTAACCCTATACCTAACACCAACCCTAACCCTAACCCTAACCCTAACACTAACCCTAACCCTAACCCTAACCCTAACCCCAAACCTAACCCTAACCCTAACCCTAACCCTAACCCTATACCTAACACCAAACCTAACCCTAACCCTAACCCTAACCCTAACCATAACACCAACCCTAACCCTAATCCTAACCCTAACCCTAACCCTAACACCAACCCTAACCCTAACCCTAACTTTAACCCTAACCCTAACCCTAAACCTAACACCAACCCTAACCCTAACCCTAACCCTAACCCTAACCCTAACACCAACCCTAACCCTAACCCTAACCCTAAACCCTAATCCTAACCCTAACCCTAACCCTAACCCTAACCCTAACCCTAACAAGGGCAAGGTGTAGTGGTCAGCGACGGGCAAGTTCTAGGCCTCGGACTAGAAGGAGCCATGTGCGTTGGTCTAGGGCCCGAGCTAGGGCTAGTGAGAGCGGTAGGCGTAGCGCTGGGGTAGGCATAGGGCAAGGGGTGGGTGTCGAGGTAAACCTCGGAGTAGGCCTAGGGCCAGGAGTGGGAGCTGTGGCTAGTGGTAGGGTTGGGGGTGGGCCTATGGGTAGGGGGAGCTGTAGGGCCAGGGGTAGTGGTAGGACCAGAGGTAGTGCTAGGCGTAGGCCTAAAGCGAGGGGTAGTGCTCGGGGTAGGGTTAGTTGAAGGGCTAGTGTTTGGCAGAGGCCCACGGGCAGTGTTAGGGTTAGGGCTCATTTTAGGCCTAGGTCTAGTGGTAGTGGTAGGGGATGGCCGAGGGCTAGGCGTAACTGTCACAAGAGGGCTCCGGGTAGTCCTAGGACTCCGAAAGGATGTAGGGCTGGATTAGGGTGTGGCTAATGGTGGGTCCAGGGGGATTTCGTAGGACACGGGTTAGTGCTCTGGCTATCGGTTGAGCAAGGTGTACCGGTTGGCGACGGGCAAGTGCTAGGCTCGGACTAGAGTGAGCACTGGGCGTTGGTCTAGGGCCCGAGGTAGGGCTAGTGGGAGCAGTAGGCGTAGCGCTGGGGTAGGCAAAGGGCAAGGGGTGGGTGTCGGGGTAAACCTCGGAGTAGGCCTACGACCAGTAGTGGGAGCTGTGGCTAGGGGTAGGGATGGGGGTGGGCCTATAAGTAGCGGGAGCTGTAGGGACAGGGGTAGAAGTGGGACTAGAGTTAGTGCTAGGCGTAGGCCTAGGGCGAGGGGTAGTGCTCGGGGTAACCTAACACTACACCTAACCCTATTACTAACCCTAACCCAAACCCTAACCCTAACACCAACCCTAACCCTAACCCTAATGCTAACCCTAACCCTATACCTAACACCAACCCTAACCCTAACCCTAACCCTAACCCCAAACCTAACCCTAACCCTAACCCTAACCCTAACCCTATACCTAACACCAACCCTAACCCTAACCCTAACCCTAACCCTAACCCTAACCATAACACCAACCCTAACCCTAATCCTAACCCTAACCCTAACCCTAACACCAACCCTAACCCTAACCCTAACCCTAACCCTAACCCTAACCCTAAACCTAACACCAACCCTAACCCTAACCCTAACCCTAACCCTAACACCAACCCTAACCCTAACCCTAACCCTAAACCCTAATCCTAACCCTAACCCTAACCCTAACCCTAACCCTAACCCTAACCCTAACAAGGGCAAGGTGTAGTGGTCAGCGACGGGCAAGTTCTAGGCCTCGGACTAGAAGGAGCCATGTGCGTTGGTCTAGGGCCCGAGCTAGGGCTAGTGAGAGCGGTAGGCGTAGCGCTGGGGTAGGCATAGGGCAAGGGGTGGGTGTCGAGGTAAACCTCGGAGTAGGCCTAGGGCCAGGAGTGGGAGCTGTGGCTAGTGGTAGGGTTGGGGGTGGGCCTATGGGTAGGGGGAGCTGTAGGGCCAGGGGTAGTGGTAGGACCAGAGGTAGTGCTAGGCGTAGGCCTAAAGCGAGGGTTAGTGCTCGGGGTAGGGTTAGTTGAAGGGCTAGTGTTTGGCAGAGGCCCACGGGCAGTGTTAGGGTTAGGGCTCATTTTAGGCCTAGGTCTAGTGGTAGTGGTAGGGGATGGCCGAGGGCTAGGCGTAACTGTCACAAGAGGGCTCCGGGTAGTCCTAGGACTCCGAAAGGATGTAGGGCTGGATTAGGGTGTGGCTAATGGTGGGTCCAGGGGGATTTCGTAGGACACGGGTTAGTGCTCTGGCTATCGGTTGGGCAAGGTGTACCGGTTGGCGACGGGCAAGTGCTAGGCTCGGACTAGAGTGAGCACTGGGCGTTGGTCTAGGTCCCGAGGTAGGGCTAGTGGGAGCAGTAGGCGTAGCGCTGGGGTAGGCAAAGGGCAAGGGGTGGGTGTCGGGGTAAACCTCGGAGTAGGCCTACGACCAGGAGTGGGAGCTGTGGCTAGGGGTAGGGATGGGGGTGGGCCTATGGGTAGCGGGAGCTGTAGGGACAGGGGTAGGGGTGGGACTAGAGTTAGTGCTAGGCGTAGGCCTAGGGCGAGGGGTAGTGCTCGGGGTAACCTAACACTAACCCTAACCCTATTACTAACCCTAACCCAAACCCTAACCCTAACACCAACCCTAACCCTAACCCTAAGGCTAACCCTAACCCTATACCTAACACCAACCCTAACCCTAACCCTAACCCTAACACTAACCCTAACCCTAACCCTAACCCTAACCCCAAACCTAACCCTAACCCTAACCCTAACCCTAACCCTATACCTAACACCAAACCTAACCCTAACCCTAACCCTAACCCTAACCATAACACCAACCCTAACCCTAATCCTAACCCTAACCCTAACCCTAACACCAACCCTAACCCTAACCCTAACCCTAACCCTAACCCTAACCCTAAACCTAACACCAACCCTAACCCTAACCCTAACCCTAACCCTAACCCTAACACCAACCCTAACCCTAACCCTAACCCTAAACCCTAATCCTAACCCTAACCCTAACCCTAACCCTAACCCTAACCCTAACAAGGGCAAGGTGTAGTGGTCAGCGACGGGCAAGTTCTAGGCCTCGGACTAGAAGGAGCCATGTGCGTTGGTCTAGGGCCCGAGCTAGGGCTAGTGAGAGCGGTAGGCGTAGCGCTGGGGTAGGCATAGGGCAAGGGGTGGGTGTCGAGGTAAACCTCGGAGTAGGCCTAGGGCCAGGAGTGGGAGCTGTGGCTAGTGGTAGGGTTGGGGGTGGGCCTATGGGTAGGGGGAGCTGTAGGGCCAGGGGTAGTGGTAGGACCAGAGGTAGTGCTAGGCGTAGGCCTAAAGCGAGGGGTAGTGCTCGGGGTAGGGTTAGTTGAAGGGCTAGTGTTTGGCAGAGGCCCACGGGCAGTGTTAGGGTTAGGGCTCATTTTAGGCCTAGGTCTAGTGGTAGTGGTAGGGGATGGCCGAGGGCTAGGCGTAACTGTCACAAGAGGGCTCCGGGTAGTCCTAGGACTCCGAAAGGATGTAGGGCTGGATTAGGGTGTGGCTAATGGTGGGTCCAGGGGGATTTCGTAGGACACGGGTTAGTGCTCTGGCTATCGGTTGAGCAAGGTGTACCGGTTGGCGACGGGCAAGTGCTAGGCTCGGACTAGAGTGAGCACTGGGCGTTGGTCTAGGGCCCGAGGTAGGGCTAGTGGGAGCAGTAGGCGTAGCGCTGGGGTAGGCAAAGGGCAAGGGGTGGGTGTCTGGGTAAACCTCGGAGTAGGCCTACGACCAGTAGTGGGAGCTGTGGCTAGGGGTAGGGATGGGGGTGGGCCTATAAGTAGCGGGAGCTGTAGGGACAGGGGTAGAAGTGGGACTAGAGTTAGTGCTAGGCGTAGGCCTAGGGCGAGGGGTAGTGCTCGGGGTAACCTAACACTACACCTAACCCTATTACTAACCCTAACCCAAACCCTAACCCTAACACCAACCCTAACCCTAACCCTAATGCTAACCCTAACCCTATACCTAACACCAACCCTAACCCTAACCCTAACCCTAACCCCAAACCTAACCCTAACCCTAACCCTAACCCTAACCCTATACCTAACACCAACCCTAACCCTAACCCTAACCCTAACCCTAACCCTAACCATAACACCAACCCTAACCCTAATCCTAACCCTAACCCTAACACTAACACCAACCCTAACCCTAACCCTAACCCTAACCCTAACCCTAACCCTAAACCTAACACCAACCCTAACCCTAACCCTAACCCTAACCCTAACACCAACCCTAACCCTAACCCTAACCCTAAACCCTAATCCTAACCCTAACCCTAACCCTAACCCTAACCCTAACAAGGGCAAGGTGTAGTGGTCAGCGACGGGCAAGTTCTAGGCCTCGGACTAGAAGGAGCCATGTGCGTTGGTCTAGGGCCCGAGCTAGGGCTAGTGAGAGCGGTAGGCGTAGCGCTGGGGTAGGCATAGGGCAAGGGGTGGGTGTCGAGGTAAACCTCGGAGTAGGCCTAGGGCCAGGAGTGGGAGCTGTGGCTAGTGGTAGGGTTGGGGGTGGGCCTATGGGTAGGGGGAGCTGTAGGGCCAGGGGTAGTGGTAGGACCAGAGGTAGTGCTAGGCGTAGGCCTAAAGCGAGGGGTAGTGCTCGGGGTAGGGTTAGTTGAAGGGCTAGTGTTTGGCAGAGGCCCACGGGCAGTGTTAGGGTTAGGGCTCATTTTAGGCCTAGGTCTAGTGGTAGTGGTAGGGGATGGCCGAGGGCTAGGCGTAACTGTCACAAGAGGGCTCCGGGTAGTCCTAGGACTCCGAAAGGATGTAGGGCTGGATTAGGGTGTGGCTAATGGTGGGTCCAGGGGGATTTCGTAGGACACGGGTTAGTGCTCTGGCTATCGGTAGGGCAAGGTGTACCGGTTGGCGACGGGCAAGTGCTAGGCTCGGACTAGAGTGAGCACTGGGCGTTGGTCTAGGGCCCGAGGTAGGGCTAGTGGGAGCGGTAGGCGTAGCGCTGGGGTAGGCAAAGGGCAAAGGGTGGGTGTCGGGGTAAACCTCGGAGTAGGCCTAGGACCAGGAGTGGGAGCTGTGGCTAGGGGTATGGATGGGGGTGGGCCTATGGGTAGGGGGAGCTGTAGTGCCAGGGGTAGGGGTAGGACCAGAGGTAGTGCTAGGCGTAGGCCTAGTGCGAGGGGTAGTGCTCGGGGTAACCTAACCCTAACCCTAACCCTAACACTAACACTAACTCTAACCCTAACCCTAACCCTAACACCAACCCTAACCCTAACCCTAACCCTAACCCTATACCTAACACCAACCCTAACCCTAACCCTAACCCTAACCCTAACACCAACCCTAACCCTAACCCTAACCCTAACCCTAACAACAACCTTAACCCTAAACCTAACCCTAACCCTAACACCAATCCTAACCCTAATCCTAACCCTAACCCTAACCCTAACACCAACCCTAACCCTAACCCTAACCCTAGCCCTAACCCTAACCCTAACACCAACCCTAACCCTAACCCTAACCCTAACCCTAACCCTATGCCTAACACGAACCCTAACCCTAACCCTAACCTTAACACCAACCCTAACCCTAACCCTAACCCTAACCCTAACCCTAAACCTAACACCAACCCGAACCCTAACCCAAACACTAACCATAACACCAACCCTAACCCTAACCCTAACCCTAACCCTAACACCAACCCTAACCCTAACCCTTACCCTAACTCTAACCCTAACCCTAACCCTAACACCAACCCTAACCCTAACCCTAACCCTAACCCTTACACCAACCCTAACCCTAACCCTAACCCTAAACCTAACACCAACCCTAACCCTAACCCAAACACTAAACCTAACACCAACTCTAACCCTAACCCTAACCCTAACCCTAACACCAACCCTAACCCTAACCCTAACCCTAACCCTAACCCTAACCCTATACCTAACACCAACCCTAACCCTAACCCTAACCCTAACACTAACACCAACCCTAACCCTAACCCTAACCCTAACCCTAACCCTAACCCTATACCTAACACCAACCCTAACCCTAACCCTAACCCTAACCCTAACACCAACCCTAACCCTAACCCTAACCCTAACCCTAACCCTAACCCTAACCCTAACATTAACCCTAACCCTAATCCTAACCCTAACCCTAAACCTAACCCTAACCCTAACCCTAACACCAACCCTAAACCTAACCCTAACCCTAACCCTAACCCTAAACCTAACACCAACCCTAACCCTAACGCTAACCCTAACCATAACACCAAACCTAACCCTAACCCTAACCCTAAACCCTAATCCTAACCCTAACCCTAACCCTAACCCTAACACTAACCCTAACCCTAACCCTAACCCCAAACCTAACCCTAACCCTAACCCTAACCCTAACCCTATACCTAACACCAACTCTAACCCTAACCCTAACCCTAACCCTAACCATAACACCAACCCTAACCCTAATCCTAACCCTAACCCTAACCCTAACACCAACCCTAACCGTAACCCTAACCCTAACCCTAACCCTAAACCTAACACCAACCCTAACCCTAACCCTAACCCTAACCCTAACAAGGGCAAGGTGTAGTGGTCAGCGACGGGCAAGTTCTAGGCCTCGGACTAGAAGGAGCCATGTGCGTTGGTCTAGGGCCCGAGCTAGGGCTAGTGAGAGCGGTAGGCGTAGCGCTGGGGTAGGCATAGGGCAAGGGGTGGGTGTCGAGGTAAACCTCGGAGTAGGCCTAGGGCCAGGAGTGGGAGCTATGTCTAGTGGTAGGGTTGGGGGTGGGCCTATGGGTAGGGGGAGCTGTAGGGCCAGGGGTAGTGGTAGGACCAGAGGTAGTGCTAGGCGTAGGCCTAAAGCGAGGGGTAGTGCTCGGGGTAGGGTTAGTTGAAGGGCTAGTGTTTGGCAGAGGCCCACGGGCAGTGTTAGGGTTAGGGCTCATTTTAGGCCTAGGACTAGTGGTAGTGGTAGGGGATGGCCGAGGGCTAGGCATAACTGTCACAAGAGGGCTCCGGGTAGTCCTAGGACTCCGAAAGGATGTAGGGCTGGATTAGGGTGTGGCTAATGGTGGGTCCAGGGGGATTTCGTAGGACACGGGTTAGTGCTCTGGCTATCGGTAGGGCAAGGTGTACCGGTTGGCGACGGGCAAGTGCTAGGCTCGGACTAGAGTGAGCACTGGGCGTTGGTCTAGGGCCCGAGGTAGGGCTAGTGGGAGCGGTAGGCGTAGCGCTGGGGTAGGCAAAGGGCAAGGGGTGGGTGTCGGGGTAAACCTCGGAGTAGGCCTAGGACCAGGAGTGGGAGCTGTGGCTAGGGGTAGGGATGGGGGTGGGCCTATGGGTAGCGGGAGCTGTAGGGACAGCGGTAGGGGTGGGACCAGAGTTAGTGCTAATCGTAGGCCTAGGGCGAGGGGTAGTGCTCGGGGTAACCTAACACTAACCCTAACCCTATTACTAACCCTAACCCAAACCCTAACCCTAACACCAACCCTAACCCTAAGCCTAATGCTAACCCTAACCCTATACCTAACACCAACCCTAACCCTAACCGTAACCCTAACACTAACCCTAACCCTAACCCTAACCCTAACCCTATACCTAACACCAACCCTAACCCTAACCCTAACCCTAACCCTAACCATAACACCAACCCTAACCCTAATCCTAACCCTAACCCTAAACCTAACCCTAACACCAACCCTAACCGTAACCCTAACCCTAACCCTAACCCTAAACCTAACACCAACCCTAACCCTAACCCTAACCCTAACCCTAACACCAACCCTAACCCTAACCCTAAACCCTAATCCTAACCCTAACCCTAACCCTAACCCTAACCCTAACAAGGGCAAGGTGTAGTGGTCAGCGACGGGCAAGTTCTAGGCCTCGGACTAGAAGGAGCCATGTGCGTTGGTCTAGGGCCTGAGCTAGGGCTAGTGAGAGCGGTAGGCGTAGCGCTGTGGTAGGCATAGGGCAAGGGGTGGGTGTCGAGGTAAACCTCGGAGTAGGCCTAGGGCCAGGAGTGGGAGCTGTGGCTAGGGGTAGGGGTGGGGGTGGGCCTATGGGTAGGGGGAGCTGTAGGGCCAGGGGTAGTGGTAGGACCAGAGGTAGTGCTAGGCGTAGGCCTAAAGCGAGGGGTAGTGCTCGGGGTAACCTAACCCTAACCCTAACCCTAACACTAACACTAACTCTAACCCTAACCCTAAACCTAACACTAACCCTAACCGTAACCCTAACCCTAACCCTAACCCTAACCCTATACCTAACACCAACCCTAACCCTAACCCTAACCCTAACCCTAACACCAACCCTAACCCTAACCCTAACCCTAACCCTAACACCAACCCTAAACCTAAACCTAACCCTAACCCTAACACCAATCCTAACCCTAATCCTAACCCTAACCCTAACCCTAACACCAACCCTAACCCTAACCCTAACCCTAGCCCTAACCCTAACCCTAACACCAACCCTAACCCTAACCCTAACCCTAACCCTAACCCTATGCCTAACACGAACCCTAACCCTAACCCTAACCCTAACACCAACCCTAACCCTAACCCTAACCCTAACCCTAACCCTAAACCTAACACCAACCCTAACCCTAACCCAAACACTAACCATAACACCAACCCTAACCCTAACCCTAACCCTAACCCTAACACCAACCCTAACCCTAACCCTAACCCTAACTCTAACCCTAACCCTAACCCTAACACCAACCCTAACCCTAACCCTAACCCTAACCCTTACACCAACCCTAACCCTAACCCTAACCCTAAACCTAACACCAACCCTAACCCTAACCCAAACACTAAACCTAACACCAACTCTAACCCTAACCCTAACCCTAACCCTAACACCAACCCTAACCCTAACCCTAACCCTAACTCTAACCCTAACCCTAACCCTAACACCAACCCTAACCCTAACCCTAACCCTAACCCTAACACCAACCCTAACCCTAATCCTAACCCTAACCCTAACCCTAACACCAACACTAACCCTAACCCTAACCCTAACCCTAACACCAACCCTAACCCTAACCCTAACCCTAACCCTATGCCTAACACCAACACTAACCCTAACCCTAACCCTAACCCTAACACCAACCCTAACCCTAATCCTAACCCTAACCCTATCCCTAACCCTAACACTAACCCTAACCCTAACCCTAACCCTAACACCAACCCTAACCCTAACCCTAACCCTAACCCTATACTTAACACCAACCCAAACCCTAACCCTAACCCTAACCCTAACACCAACCCTAACCCTAACCCTAACCCTAACCCTAACCCTAACATTAACCCTAACCCTAATCCTAACCCTAACCCTAACCCTAACCCTAACCCTAACACCAACCCTAAACCTAACCCTAACCCTAACCCTAACCCTAAACCTAACACCAACCCTAACCCTAACCCTAACCCTAACCATAACACCAAACCTAACCCTAACCCTAACCCTAAACCCTAATCCTAACCCTAACCCTAACCCTAACCCTAACACTAACCCTAACCCTAACCCTAACCCTAACCCCAAACCTAACCCTAACCCTAACCCTAACCCTAACCCTATACCTAACACCAACCCTAACCCTAACCCTAAGCCTAACCCTAACCATAACACCAACCCTAACCCTAATCCTAACCCTAACCCTAACCCTAACCCTAACACCAACCCTAACCGTAACCCTAACCCTAACCCTAACCCTAAACCTAACACCAAACCTAACCCTAACCCTAACCCTAACTCCAACCGTAACCCTAACCCTAACCCTAAACCCTAATCCTAACCCTAACCCTAACCCTAACCCTAACCATAACCCTAACCCTAACAAGGGCAAGGTGTAGTGGTCAGCGACGGGCAAGTTCTAGGCCTCGGACTAGAAGGAGCCATGTGCGTTGGTCTAGGGCCCGAGCTAGGGCTAGTGAGAGCGGTAGGCGTAGCGCTGGGGTAGGCATAGGGCAAGGGGTGGGTGTCGAGGTAAACCTCGGAGTAGGCCTAGGGCCAGGAGTGGGAGCTGTGGCTAGTGGTAGGGTTCTGGGTGGGCCTATGGGTAGGGGGAGCTGTAGGGCCAGGGGTAGTGGTAGGACCAGAGGTAGTGCTAGGCGTAGGCCTAAAGCGAGGGGTAGTGCTCGGGGTAGGGTTAGTTGAAGGGCTAGTGTTTGGCAGAGGCCCACGGGCAGTGTTAGGGTTAGGGCTCATTTTAGGCCTAGGACTAGTGGTAGTGGTAGGGAATGGCCGAGGGCTAGGCGTAACTGTCACAAGAGGGCTCCGGGTAGTCCTAGGACTCCGAAAGGATGTAGGGCTGGATTAGGGTGTGGCTAATGGTGGGTCCAGGGGGATTTCGTAGGACACGGGTTAGTGCTCTGGCTATCGGTAGGACAAGGTGTACCGGTTGGCGACGGGCAAGTGCTAGGCTCGGACTAGAGTGAGCACTGGGCGTTGGTCTAGGGCCCGAGGTAGGGCTAGTGGGCGCGGTAGGCGTAGCGCTGGGGTAGGCAAAGGGCAAGGGGTGGGTGTCGGGGTAAACCTCGGAGTAGGCCTAGGACCAGGAGTGGGAGCTGTGGCTAGGGGTAGGGATGGGGGTGGGCCTATGGGTAGCGGGAGCTGTAGGGACAGGGGTAGGGGTGGGACCAGAGTTAGTGCTAGGCGTAGGCCTAGGGCGAGGGGTAGTGCTCGGGGTAACCTAACACTAACCCTAACCCTATTACTAACCCTAACCCAAACCCTAACCCTAACACCAACCCTAACCCTAACCCTAATGCTAACCCTAACCCTATACCTAACACCAACCCTAACCCTAACCCTAACCCTAACACTAACCCTAACCCTAACCCTAACCCTAACCCCAAACCTAACCCTAACGCTAACCCTAACCCTAACCCTATACCTAACACCAACCCTAACCCTAACCCTAACCCTAACCCTAACCATAACACCAACCCTAACCCTAATCCTAACCCTAACCCTAACTCTAACCCTAACACCAACCCAATCCGTAACCCTAACCCTAACCCTAACCCTAAACCTAACACCAACCCTAACCCTAACCCTAACCCTAACCCTAACACCAATCCTAACCCTAACCCTAACCCTAAACCCTAATCCTAACCCTAACCCTAACCCTAACCCTAACCCTAACCCTAAAAAGGGCAAGGTGTAGTGGTCAGCGACGGGCAAGTTCTAGGCCTCGGACTAGAAGGAGCCATGTGCGTTGGTCTAGGGCCCGAGCTAGGGCTAGTGAGAGCGGTAGGCGTAGCGCTGGGGTAGGCATAGGGCAAGGGGTGGGTGTCGAGGTAAACCTCGGAGTAGGCCTAGGGCCAGGAGTGGGAGCTATGTCTAGTGGTAGGGTTGGGGGTGGGCCTATGGGTAGGGGGAGCTGTAGGGCCAGGGGTAGTGGTAGGACCAGAGGTAGTGCTAGGCGTAGGCCTAAAGCTAGGGGTAGTGCTCGGGGTAGGGTAAGTTGAAGGGCTAGTGTTTGGCAGAGGCCCACGGGCAGTGTTAGGGTTAGGGCTCATTTTAGGCCTAGGACTAGTGGTAGTGGTAGGGGATGGCCGAGGGCTAGGCGTAACTGTCACTAGAGGGCTCCCGGTAGTCCTAGGCCTCCGAAAGGATGTAGGGCTGGATTAGGGTGTGGCTAATGGTTGGTCCAGGGGGATTTCGTAGGACACGGGTTAGTGCTCTGGCTATCGGTAGGGCAAGGTGTACCGGTTGGCGACGGGCAAGTGCTAGGCTCGGACAAGAGTGAGCACTGGGCGTTGGTCTAGGGCCCGAGGTAGGGCTAGTGGGAGCGGTAGGCGTAGCGCTGGGGTAGGCAAAGGGCAAGGGGTGGGTGTCGGGGTAAACCTCGGAGTAGGCCTAGGACCAGGAGTGGGAGCTGTGGCTAGGGGTAGGGATGGGGGTGGGCCTATGGGTAGCGGGAGCTGTAGGGACAGGGGTAGGGGTGGGACCAGAGTTAGTGCTAGGCGTAGGCCTAGGGCGAGGGGTAGTGCTCGGGGTAACCTAACACTAACCCTAACCCTATTACTAACCGTAACCCAAACCCTAACCCTAACACCAACCCTAACCCTAAGCCTAATGCTAACCCTAACCCTATACCTAACACCAACCCTAACCCTAACCGTAACCCTAACACTAACCCTAACCCTAACCCTAACCCTAACCCCAAACCTAACCCTAACCCTAAACCTAACCCTAACCCTATACCTAACTCCAACCCTAACCCTAACCCTAACCCTAACCCTAACCATAACACCAACCCTAACCCTAATCCTAACCCTAACCCTAACCCTAACCCTAACACCAACCCTAACCGTAACCCTAACCCTAACCCTAACCCTAAACCTAACACCAAAACTAACCCTAACCCTAACCCTAACCCTAACACCAACCCTAACCCTAACCCTAACCCTAAACCCTAATCCTAACCCTAACCCTAACCCTAACCCTAACCCTAACAAGGGCAAGGTGTAGTGGTCAGCGACGGGCAAGTTCTAGGCCTCGGACTAGAAGGAGCCATGTGCGTTGGTCTAGGGCCTGAGCTAGGGCTAGTGAGAGCGGTAGGCGTAGCGCTGGGGTAGGCATAGGGCAAGGGGTGGGTGTCGAGGTAAACCTCGGAGTAGGCCTAGGGCCAGGAGTGGGAGCTGTGGCTAGTGGTAGCGTTGGGGGTGGGCCTATGGGTAGGGGGAGCTGTAGGGCCAGGGGTAGTGGTAGGACCAGAGGTAGTGCTAGGCGTAGGCCTAAAGCGAGGGGTAGTGCTCGGGGTAGGGTTAGTTGAAAGGCTAGTGTTTGGCAGAGGCCCACGGGCAGTGTTAGGGTTAGGGCTCATTTTAGGCCTAGGACTAGTGGTAGTGGTAGGGGATGGCCGAGGGCTAGGCGTAACAGTCACAAGAGGGCTCCGGGTAGTCCTAGGACTCCGAAAGGATGTAGGGCTGGATTAGGGTGTGGCTAATGGTGGGTCCAGGAAGATTTCGTAGGACACGGGTTAGTGCTCTGGCTATCGGTAGGGCAAGGTGTACCGGTTGGCGACGGGCAATTGCTAGGCTCGGACTAGAGTGAGCACTGGGCGTTGGTCTAGGGCCCGAAGTAGGGCTAGTGGGAGCGGTAGGCGTAGCGCTGGGGTAGGCA
>NW_027669371.1:1032500-1097500 GCF_964194185.1 Rhinolophus hipposideros | reverse complement strand
CCTATGGGTAGGGGGAGCTGTAGGGCCAGGGGTAGTGTTAGGACCAGAGGTATTGCTAGGCGTAGGCCTAAAGCGAGGGGTAGTGCTCGGGGTAGGGTTAGTTGAAGGGCTAGTGTTTGGCAGAGGCCCACGGGCAGTGTTAGGGTTAGGGCTCATTTTAGGCCTAGGACTAGTGGTAGTGGTAGGGGATGGCCGAGGGCTAGGCGTAACTGTCACAAGAGGGCTCCGGGTAGACCTAGGACTCCGAAAGGATGTAGGGCTGGATTAGGGTGTGGCTAATGGTGGGTCCAGGGGGATTTCGTAGGACACGGGTTAGTGCTCTGGCTATCGGTTGGGCAAGGTGTACCGGTTGGCGACGGGCAAGTGCTAGGCTCGGACTAGAGTGAGCACTGGGCGTTGGTCTAGGGCCCGAGGTAGGGCTAGTGGGAGCAGTAGGCGTAGCGCTGGGGTAGGCAAAGGGCAAGGGGTGGGTGTCGGGGTAAACCTCGGAGTAGGCCTACGACCAGGAGTGGGAGCTGTGGCTAGGGGTAGGGATGGGGGTGGGCCTATGGGTAGCGGGAGCTGTAGGGACAGGGGTAGGGGTGGGACTAGAGTTAGTGCTAGGCGTAGGCCTAGGGCGAGGGGTAGTGCTCGGGGTAACCTAACACTAACCCTAACCCTATTACTAACCCTAACCCAAACCCTAACCCTAACACCAACCCTAACCCTAACCCTAATGCTAACCCTAACCCTATACCTAACACCAACCCTAACCCTAACCCTAACCCTAACACTAACCCTAACCCTAACCCTAACCCTAACCCCAAACCTAACCCTAACCCTAACCCTAACCCTAACCCTATACCTAACACCAAACCTAACCCTAACCCTAACCCTAACCCTAACCATAACACCAACCCTAACCCTAATCCTAACCCTAACCCTAACCCTAACACCAACCCTAACCCTAACCCTAACCCTAACCCTAACCCTAACCCTAAACCTAACACCAACCCTAACCCTAACCCTAACCCTAACCCTAACACCAACCCTAACCCTAACCCTAACCCTAAACCCTAATCCTAACCCTAACCCTAACCCTAACCCTAACCCTAACCTAACAAGGGCAAGGTGTAGTGGTCAGCGACGGGCAAGTTCTAGGCCTCGGACTAGAAGGAGCCATGTGCGTTGGTCTAGGGCCCGAGCTAGGGCTAGTGAGAGCGGTAGGCGTAGCGCTGGGGTAGGCATAGGGCAAGGGGTGGGTGTCGAGGTAAACCTCGGTGTAGGCCTAGGGCCAGGAGTGGGAGCTGTGGCTAGTGGTAGGGTTGGGGGTGGGCCTATGGGTAGGGGGAGCTGTAGGGCCAGGGGTAGTGGTAGGACCAGAGGTAGTGCTAGGCGTAGGCCTAAAGCGAGGGGTAGTGCTCGGGGTAGGGTTAGTTGAAGGGCTAGTGTTTGGCAGAGGCCCACGGGCAGTGTTAGGGTTAGGGCTCATTTTAGGCCTAGGACTAGTGGTAGTGGTAGGGGATGGCCGAGGGCTAGGCGTAACTGTCACAAGAGGGCTCCGGGTAGTCCTAGGACTCCGAAAGGATGTAGGGCTGGATTAGGGTGTGGCTAATGGTGGGTCCAGGGGGATTTCGTAGGACACGGGTTAGTGCTCTGGCTATCGGTTGGGCAAGGTGTACCGGTTGGCGACGGGCAAGTGCTAGGCTCGGACTAGAGTGAGCACTGGGCGTTGGTCTAGGGCCCGAGGTAGGGCTAGTGGGAGCAGTAGGCATAGCGCTGGGGTAGGCAAAGGGCAAGGGGTGGGTGTCGGGGTAAACCTCGGAGTAGGCCTACGACCAGTAGTGGGAGCTGTGGCTAGGGGTAGGGATGGGGGTGGGCCTATGGGTAGCGGGAGCTGTAGGGACAGGGGTAGAAGTGGGACTAGAGTTAGTGCTAGGCGTAGGCCTAGGGCGAGGGGTAGTGCTCGGGGTAACCTAACACTACACCTAACCCTATTACTAACCCTAACCCAAACCCTAACCCTAACACCAACCCTAACCCTAACCCTAATGCTAACCCTAACCCTATACCTAACACCAACCCTAACCCTAACCCTAACCCTAACACTAACCCTAACCCTAACCCTAACCCTAACCCCAAACCTAACCCTAACCCTAACCCTAACCCTAACCCTATACCTAACACCAACCCTAACCCTAACCCTAACCCTAACCCTAACCATAACACCAACCCTAACCCTAATCCTAACCCTAACCCTAACCCTAACACCAACCCTAACCCTAACCCTAACCCTAACCCTAACCCTAACCCTAAACCTAACACCAACCCTAACCCTAACCCTAACCCTAACCCTAACACCAACCCTAAACCTAACCCTAACCCTAAACCCTAATCCTAACCCTAACCCTAACCCTAACCCTAACCCTAACCCTAACAAGGGCAAGGTGTAGTGGTCAGCGACGGGCAAGTTCTAGGCCTCGGACTAGAAGGAGCCATGTGCGTTGGTCTAGGGCCCGAGCTAGGGATAGTGAGAGCGGTAGGCGTAGCGCTGGGGTAGGCATAGGGCAAGGGGTGGGTGTCGAGGTAAACCTCGGAGTAGGCCTAGGGCCAGGAGTGGGAGCTGTGGCTAGTGGTAGGGTTGGGGGTGGGCCTATGGGTAGGGTGAGCTGTAGGGCCAGGGGTAGTGGTAGGACCAGAGGTAGTGCTAGGCGTAGGCCTAAAGCGAGGGGTAGTGCTCGGGGTAGGGTTAGTTGAAGGGCTAGTGTTTGGCAGAGGCCCACGGGCAGTGTTAGGGTTAGGGCTCATTTTAGGCCTAGGTCTAGTGGTAGTGGTAGGGGATGGCCGAGGGCTAGGCGTAACTGTCACAAGAGGGCTCCGGGTAGTCCTAAAACTCCGAAAGGATGTAGGGCTGGATTAGGGTGTGGCTAATGGTGGGTCCAGGGGGATTTCGTAGGACACGGGTTAGTGCTCTGGCTATCGGTAGGGCAAGGTGTACCGGTTGGCGACGGGCAAGTGCTAGGCTCGGACTAGAGTGAGCACTGGGCGTTGGTCTAGGGCCCGAGGTAGGGCTAGTGGGAGCGGTAGGCGTAGCGCTGGGGTAGGCAAAGGGCAAGGGGTGGGTGTCGGGGTAAACCTCGGAGTAGGCCTAGGACCAGGAGTGGGAGCTGTGGCTAGGGGTATGGATGGGGGTGGGCCTATGGGTAGGGGGAGCTGTAGGGACAAGGGTAGGGGTAGGACCAGAGGTAGTGCTAGGCGTAGGCCTAGGGCGAGGGGTAGTGCTCGGGGTAACCTAACCCTAACCCTAACCCTAACACTAACACTAACTCTAACCCTAACCCTAACCCTAACACCAACCCTAACCCTAACCCTAACCCTAACCCTATACCTAACACCAACCCTAACCCTAACCCTAACCCTAACCCTAACACCAACCCTAACCCTAACCCTAACCCTAACCCTAACACCAACCCTAACCCTAAACCTAACCCTAACCCTAACACCAATCCTAACCCTAATCCTAACCCTAACCCTAACCCTAACACCAACCCTAACCCTAACCCTAACCCTAGCCCTAACCCTAACCCTAACACCAACCCTAACCCTAACCCTAACCCTAACCCTAACCCTAACCCTATGCCTAACACGAACCCTAACCCTAACCCTAACCCTAACACCAACCCTAAACCTAACCCTAACCCTAACCCTAACCCTAAACCTAACACCAACCCTAACCCTAACCCAAACACTAACCATAACACCAACCCTAACCCTAACCCTAACCCTAACCCTAACACCAACCCTAACCTTAACCCTTACCCTAACTCTAACCCTAACCCTAACCCTAACACCAACCCTAACCCTAACCCTAACCCTAACCCTTACACCAACCCTAACCCTAACCCTAACCCTAAACCTAACACCAACCCTAACCCTAACCCAAACACTAAACCTAACACCAACTCTAACCCTAACCCTAACCCTAACCCTAACACCAACCCTAACCCTAACCCTAACCCTAACTCTAACCCTAACCCTAACCCTAACACCAACCCTAACCCTAACCCTAACCCTAACCCTAACACCAACCCTAACCCTAATCCTAACCCTAACCCTAACCCTAACACCAACCCTAACCCTAACCCTAACCCTAACCCTAACACCAACCCTAACCCTAACCCTAACCCTAACCCTAACCCTAACCCTATGCCTAACACCAACACTAACCCTAACCCTAACCCTAACCCTAACACCAACCCTAACCCTAATCCTAACCCTAACCCTATCCCTAACCCTAACACTAACCCTAACCCTAACCCTAACACTAACACCAACCCTAACCCTAACCCTAACCCTAACCCTAACCCTATACCTAACACCAACCCTAACCCTAACCCTAACCCTAACCCTAACACCAACCCTAACCCTAACCCTAACCCTAACCCTAACCCTAACCCTAACATTAACCCTAACCCTAATCCTAACCCTAACCCTAAACCTAACCCTAACCCTAACCCTAACACCAACCCTAAACCTAACCCTAACCCTAACCCTAACCCTAAACCTAACACCAACCCTAACCCTAACGCTAACCCTAACCATAACACCAAACCTAACCCTAACCCTAACCCTAAACCCTAATCCTAACCCTAACCCTAACCCTAACCCTAACACTAACCCTACCCCTAACCCTAACCCTAACCCCAAACCTAACCCTAACCCTAACCCTAACCCTATACCTAACACCAACCCTAACCCTAACCCTAACCCTAACCCTAACCATAACACCAACCCTAACCCTAATCCTAACCCTAACCCTAACCCTAACACCAACCCTAACCGTAACCCTAACCCTAACCCTAACCCTAAACCTAACACCAACCCTAACCCTAACCCTAACCCTAACCCTAACACCAACCCTAACCCTAACCCTAACCCTAAACCCTAATCCTAACCCTAACCCTAACCCTAACCCTAACCCTAACCCTAACAAGGGCAAGGTGTAGTGGTCAGCGACGGGCAAGTTCTAGGCCTCGGACTAGAAGGAGCCATGTGCGTTGGTCTAGGGCCCGAGCTAGGGCTAGTGAGAGCGGTAGGCGTAGCGCTGGGGTAGGCATAGGGCAAGGGGTGGGTGTCGAGGTAAACCTCGGAGTAGGCCTAGGGCCAGGAGTGGGAGCTATGTCTAGTGGTAGGGTTGGGGGTGGGCCTATGGGTAGGGGGAGCTGTAGGGCCAGGGGTAGTGGTAGGACCAGAGGTAGTGCTAGGCGTAGGCCTAAAGCGAGGGGTAGTGCTCGGGGTAGGGTTAGTTGAAGGGCTAGTGTTTGGCAGAGGCCCACGGGCAGTGTTAGGGTTAGGGCTCATTTTAGGCCTAGGACTAGTGGTAGTGGTAGGGGATGGCCGAGGGCTAGGCATAACTGTCACAAGAGGGCTCCGGGTAGTCCTAGGACTCCGAAAGGATGTAGGGCTGGATTAGGGTGTGGCTAATGGTGGGTCCAGGGGGATTTCGTAGGACACGGGTTAGTGCTCTGGCTATCGGTAGGGCAAGGTGTACCGGTTGGCGACGGGCAAGTGCTAGGCTCGGACTAGAGTGAGCACTGGGCGTTGGTCTAGGGCCCGAGGTAGGGCTAGTGGGAGCGGTAGGCGTAGCGCTGGGGTAGGCAAAGGGCAAGGGGTGGGTGTCGGGGTAAACCTCGGAGTAGGCCTAGGACCAGGAGTGGGAGCTGTGGCTAGGGGTAGGGATGGGGGTGGGCCTATGGGTAGCGGGAGCTGTAGGGACAGCGGTAGGGGTGGGACCAGAGTTAGTGCTAATCGTAGGCCTAGGGCGAGGGGTAGTGCTCGGGGTAACCTAACACTAACCCTAACCCTATTACTAACCCTAACCCAAACCCTAACCCTAACACCAACCCTAACCCTAAGCCTAATGCTAACCCTAACCCTATACCTAACACCAACCCTAACCCTAACCGTAACCCTAACACTAACCCTAACCCTAACCCTAACCCTAACCCTATACCTAACACCAACCCTAACCCTAACCCTAACCCTAACCCTAACCATAACACCAACCCTAACCCTAATCCTAACCCTAACCCTAAACCTAACCCTAACACCAACCCTAACCGTAACCCTAACCCTAACCCTAACCCTAAACCTAACACCAACCCTAACCCTAACCCTAACCCTAACCCTAACACCAACCCTAACCCTAACCCTAAACCCTAATCCTAACCCTAACCCTAACCCTAACCCTAACCCTAACAAGGGCAAGGTGTAGTGGTCAGCGACGGGCAAGTTCTAGGCCTCGGACTAGAAGGAGCCATGTGCGTTGGTCTAGGGCCTGAGCTAGGGCTAGTGAGAGCGGTAGGCGTAGCGCTGGGGTAGGCATAGGGCAAGGGGTGGGTGTCGAGGTAAACCTCGGAGTAGGCCTAGGGCCAGGAGTGGGAGCTGTGGCTAGGCGTAGGGGTGGGGGTGGGCCTATGGGTAGGGGGAGCTGTAGGGCCAGGGGTAGTGGTAGGACCAGAGGTAGTGCTAGGCGTAGGCCTAAAGCGAGGGGTAGTGCTCGGGGTAGGGTTAGTTGAAAGGCTAGTGTTTGGCAGAGGCCCACGGGCAGTGTTAGGGTTAGGGCTCATTTTAGGCCTAGGTCTAGTGGTAGTGGTAGGGGATGGCCGAGGGCTAGGCGTAACTGTCACAAGAGGGCTCCGGGTAGTCCTAGGACTCCGAAAGGATGTAGGGCTGGACTAGGGTGTGGCTAATGGTGGGTCCAGGAAGATTTCGTAGGACACGAGTTAGTGCTCTGGCTATCGGTAGTGCAAGGTGTACCGGTTGGCGACGGGCAATTGCTAGGCTCGGACTAGAGTGAGCACTGGGCGTTGGTCTAGGGCCCGAGGTAGGGCTAGTGGGAGCGGTAGGCATAGCGCTGGGGTAGGCAAAGGGCAAGGGGTGGGTGTCGGGGTAAACCTCGGAGTAGGCCTAGGACCAGGAGTGGGAGCTGTGGCTAGGGGTAGGGATGGGGGTGGGCCTATGGGTAGGGGGAGCTGTAGGGACAGGGGTAGGGGTAGGACCAGAGGTAGTGCTAAGCGTAGGCCTAGGGCGAGGGGTAGTGCTCGGGGTAACCTAACCCTAACCCTAACCCTAACACTAACACTAACTCTAACCCTAACCCTAAACCTAACACCAACCCTAACCGTAACCCTAACCCTAACCCTAACCCTAACCCTATACCTAACACCAACCCTAACCCTAACCCTAACCCTAACCCTAACACCAACCCTAACCCTAACCCTAACCCTAACCCTAACACCAACCCTAAACCTAAACCTAACCCTAACCCTAACACCAATCCTAACCCTAATCCTAACCCTAACCCTAACCCTAACACCAACCCTAACCCTAACCCTAACCCTAGCCCTAACCCTAACCCTAACACCAACCCTAACCCTAACCCTAACCCTAACCCTAACCCTAACCCTATGCCTAACACGAACCCTAACCCTAACCCTAACCCTAACACCAACCCTAACCCTAACCCTAACCCTAACCCTAACCCTAAACCTAACACCAACCCTAACCCTAACCCAAACACTAACCATAAACCAACCCTAACCCTAACCCTAACCCTAACCCTAACACCAACCCTAACCCTAACCCTAACCCTAACTCTAACCCTAACCCTAACCCTAACACCAACCCTAACCCTAACCCTAACCCTAACCCTTACACCAACCCTAACCCTAACCCTAACCCTAAACCTAACACCAACCCTAACCCTAACCAAAACACTAAACCTAACACCAACTCTAACCCTAACCCTAACCCTAACCCTAACACCAACCCTAACCCTAACCCTAACCCTAACTCTAACCCTAACCCTAACCCTAACACCAACCCTAACCCTAACCCTAACCCTAACCCTAACACCAACCCTAACCCTAATCCTAACCCTAACCCTAACCCTAACACCAACACTAACCCTAACCCTAACCCTAACCCTAACACCAACCCTAACCCTAACCCTAACCCTAACCCTATGCCTAACACCAACACTAACCCTAACCCTAACCCTAACCCTAACACCAACCCTAACCCTAATCCTAACCCTAACCCTATCCCTAACCCTAACACTAACCCTAACCCTAACCCTAACCCTAACACCAACCCTAACCCTAACCCTAACCCTAACCCTAACACCAACCCTAACCCTAACCCTAAACCCTAATCCTAACCCTAACCCTAACCCTAACCCTAACCCTAACAAGGGCAAGGTGTAGTGGTCAGCGACGGGCAAGTTCTAGGCCTCGGACTAGAAGGAGCCATGTGCGTTGGTCTAGGGCCTGAGCTAGGGCTAGTGAGAGCGGTAGGCGTAGCGCTGGGGTAGGCATAGGGCAAGGGGTGGGTGTCGAGGTAAACCTCGGAGTAGGCCTAGGGCCAGGAGTGGGAGCTGTGGCTAGGGGTAGGGGTGGGGGTGGGCCTATGGGTAGGGGGAGCTGTAGGGCCAGGGGTAGTGGTAGGACCAGAGGTAGTGCTAGGCGTACGCCTAAAGCGAGGGGTAGTGCTCGGGGTAGGGTTAGTTGAAAGGCTAGTGTTTGGCAGAGGCCCACGGGCAGTGTTAGGGTTAGGGCTCATTTTAGGCCTAGGTCTAGTGGTAGTGGTAGGGGATGGCCGAGGGCTAGGCGTAACTGTCACAAGAGGGCTCCGCGTAGTCCTAGGACTCCGAAAGGATGTAGGGCTGGACTAGGGTGTGGCTAATGGTGGGTCCAGGAAGATTTCGTAGGACACGAGTTAGTGCTCTGGCTATCGGTAGGGCAAGGTGTACCGGTTGGCGACGGGCAATTGCTAGGCTCGGACTAGAGTGAGCACTGGGCGTTGGTCTAGGGCCCGAGGTAGGGCTAGTGGGAGCGGTAGGCATAGCGCTGGGGTAGGCAAAGGGCAAGGGGTGGGTGTCGGGGTAAACCTCGGAGTAGGCCTAGGACCAGGAGTGGGAGCTGTGGCTAGGGGTAGGGATGGGGGTGGGCCTATGGGTAGGGGGAGCTGTAGGGACTGGGGTAGGGGTAGGACCAGAGGTAGTGCTAAGCGTAGGCCTAGGGCGAGGGGTAGTGCTCGGGGTAACCTAACCCTAACCCTAACCCTAACACTAACACTAACTCTAACCCTAACCCTAAACCTAACACCAACCCTAACCGTAACCCTAACCCTAACCCTAACCCTAACCCTATACCTAACACCAACCCTAACCCTAACCCTAACCCTAACCCTAACACCAACCCTAACCCTAACCCTAACCCTAACCCTAACACCAACCCTAAACCTAAACCTAACCCTAACCCTAACACCAATCCTAACCCTAATCCTAACCCTAACCCTAACCCTAACACCAACCCTAACCCTAACCCTAACCCTAGCCCTAACCCTAACCCTAACCCTAACACCAATCCTAACCCTAACCCTAACCCTAAACCCTAATCCTAACCCTAACCCTAACCCTAACCCTAACCCTAACCCTAACCCTAACAAGGGCAAGGTGTAGTGGTCAGCGACGGGCAAGTTCTAGGCCTCGGACTAGAAGGAGCCATGTGCGTTGGTCTAGGGCCCGAGCTAGGGCTGGTGAGAGCGGTAGGCGTAGCGCTGGGGTAGGCATAGGGCAAGGGGTGGGTGTCGAGGTAAACCTCGGAGTAGGCCTAGGGCCAGGAGTGGGAGCTGTGGCTAGTGGTAGGGTTGGGGGTGGGCCTATGGGTAGGGGGAGCTGTAGGGCCAGGGGTAGTGGTAGGACCAGAGGTAGTGCTAGGCGTAGGCCTAAAGCGAGGGGTAGTGCTCGGGGTAGGGTTAGTTGAAGGGCTAGTGTTTGGCAGAGGCCCACGGGCAGTGTTAGGGTTAGGGCTCATTTTAGGCCTAGGACTAGTGGTAGTGGTAGGGGATGGCCGAGGGCTAGGCGTAACTGTCACAAGAGGGCTCCGGGTAGCCTAGGACTCCGAAAGGATGTAGGGCTGGATTAAGGTGTGGCTAATGGTGGGTCCAGGGGGATTTCGTAGGACACGGGTTAGTGCTCTGGCTATCGGTAGGGCAAGGTGTACCGGTTGGCGACGGGCAAGTGCTAGGCTCGGACTAGAGTGAGCACTGGGCGTTGGTCTAGGGCCCGAGGTAGGGCTAGTGAAAGCGGTAGGCGTAGCGCTGGGGTAGGCAAAGGGCAAGGGGTGGGTGTCGGGGTAAACCTCGGAGTAGGCCTAGGACCAGGAGTGGGAGCTGTGGCTAGGGGTAGGGATGGGGGTGGGCCTATGGGTAGCGGGAGCTGTAGGGACAGGGGTAGGGGTGGGACCAGAGTTAGTGCTAGGCGTAGGCCTAGGGCGAGGGGTAGTGCTCGGGGTAACCTAACACTAACCCTAACCCTATTACTAACCCTAACACAAACCCTAACCCTAACACCAACCCTAACCCTAAGCCTAATGCTAACCCTAACCCTATACCTAACACCAACCCTAACCCTAACCGTAACCCTAACACTAACCCTAACCCTAACCCTAACCCTAACCCTATACCTAACACCAACCCTAACCCTAACCCTAACCCTAACCCTAACCATAACACCAACCCTAACCCTAATCCTAACCCTAACCCTAACCCTATACCTAACACCAACCCTAACCCTAACCCTAACCCTAACCCTAACACCAACCCTAACCCTAACCCTAACCCTAACCCTAACACCAACCCTAAACCTAAACCTAACCCTAACCCTAACACCAATCCTAACCCTAATCCTAACCCTAACCCTAACCCTAACACCAACCCTAACCCTAACCCTAACCCTAGCCCTAACCCTAACCCTAACACCAACCCTAACCCTAACCCTAACCCTAACCCTAACCCTAACCCTATGCCTAACACGAACCCTAACCCTAACCCTAACCCTAACACCAACCCTAACCCTAACCCTAACCCTAACCCTAACCCTAAACCTAACACCAACCCTAACCCTAACCCAAACACTAACCATAAACCAACCCTAACCCTAACCCTAACCCTAACCCTAACACCAACCCTAACCCTAACCCTAACCCTAACTCTAACCCTAACCCTAACCCTAACACCAACCCTAACCCTAACCCTAACCCTAACCCTTACACCAACCCTAACCCTAACCCTAACCCTAAACCTAACACCAACCCTAACCCTAACCCAAACACTAAACCTAACACCAACTCTAACCCTAACCCTAACCCTAACCCTAACACCAACCCTAACCCTAACCCTAACCCTAACTCTAACCCTAACCCTAACCCTAACACCAACCCTAACCCTAACCCTAACCCTAACCCTAACACCAACCCTAACCCTAATCCTAACCCTAACCCTAACCCTAACACCAACACTAACCCTAACCCTAACCCTAACCCTAACACCAACCCTAACCCTAACCCTAACCCTAACCCTATGCCTAACACCAACACTAACCCTAACCCTAACCCTAACCCTAACACCAACCCTAACCCTAATCCTAACCCTAACCCTATCCCTAACCCTAACACTAACCCTAACCCTAACCCTAACCCTAACACCAACCCTAACCCTAACCCTAACCCTAACCCTAACCCTATACTTAACACCAACCCAAACCCTAACCCTAACCCTAACCCTAACACCAACCCTAACCCTAACCCTAACCCTAACCCTAACCCTAACATTAACCCTAACCCTAATCCTAACCCTAACCCTAACCCTAACCCTAACCCTAACACCAACCCTAAACCTAACCCTAACCCTAACCCTAACCCTAAACCTAACACCAACCCTAACCCTAACCCTAACCCTAACCATAACACCAAACCTAACCCTAACCCTAACCCTAAACCCTAATCCTAACCCTAACCCTAACCCTAACCCTAACACTAACCCTAACCCTAACCCTAACCCTAACCCCAAACCTAACCCTAACCCTAACCCTAACCCTAACCCTATACCTAACACCAACCCTAACCCTAACCCTAAGCCTAACCCTAACCATAACACCAACCCTAACCCTAATCCTAACCCTAACCCTAACCCTAACCCTAACACCAACCCTAACCGTAACCCTAACCCTAACCCTAACCCTAAACCTAACACCAAACCTAACCCTAACCCTAACCCTAACCCTAACTCCAACCGTAACCCTAACCCTAACCCTAAACCCTAATCCTAACCCTAACCCTAACCCTAACCCTAACCCTAACCCTAACCCTAACCCTAACAAGGGCAAGGTGTAGTGGTCAGCGACGGGCAAGTTCTAGGCCTCGGACTAGAAGGAGCCATGTGCGTTGGTCTAGGGCCCGAGCTAGGGCTAGTGAGAGCGGTAGGCGTAGCGCTGGGGTAGGCATAGGGCAAGGGGTGGGTGTCGAGGTAAACCTCGGAGTAGGCCTAGGGCCAGGAGTGGGAGCTGTGGCTAGTGGTAGGGTTGGGGGTGGGCCTATGGGTAGGGGGAGCTGTAGGGCCAGGGGTAGTGGTAGGACCAGAGGTAGTGCTAGGCGTAGGCCTAAAGCGAGGGGTAGTGCTCGGGGTAGGGTTAGTTGAAGGGCTAGTGTTTGGCAGAGGCCCACGGGCAGTGTTAGGGTTAGGGCTCATTTTAGGCCTAGGACTAGTGGTAGTGGTAGGGAATGGCCGAGGGCTAGGCGTAACTGTCACAAGAGGGCTCCGGGTAGTCCTAGGACTCCGAAAGGATGTAGGGCTGGATTAGGGTGTGGCTAATGGTGGGTCCAGGGGGATTTCGTAGGACACGGGTTAGTGCTCTGGCTATCGGTAGGGCAAGGTGTACCGGTTGGCGACGGGCAAGTGCTAGGCTCGGACTAGAGTGAGCACTGGGCGTTGGTCTAGGGCCCGAGGTAGGGCTAGTGGGCGCGGTAGGCGTAGCGCTGGGGTAGGCAAAGGGCAAGGGGTGGGTGTCGGGGTAAACCTCGGAGTAGGCCTAGGACCAGGATTGGGAGCTGTGGCTACGGGTAGGGATGGGGGTGGGCCTATGGGTAGCGGGAGCTGTAGGGACAGGGGTAGGGGTGGGACCAGAGTTAGTGCTAGGCGTAGGCCTAGGGCGAGGGGTAGTGCTCGGGGTAACCTAACACTAACCCTAACCCTATTACTAACCCTAACCCAAACCCTAACCCTAACACCAACCCTAACCCTAACCCTAACCCTAACACTAACCCTAACCCTAACCCTAACCCTAACCCCAAACCTAACCCTAACCCTAACCCTAACCCTATACATAACACCAACCCTAACCCTAACCCTAACCCTAACCCTAACCATAACACCAACCCTAACCCTAATCCTAACCCTAACCCTAACTCTAACCCTAACACCAACCCAATCCGTAACCCTAACCCTAACCCTAACCCTAAACCTAACACCAACCCTAACCCTAACCCTAACCCTAACCCTAACCCTAACACCAATCCTAACCCTAACCCTAACCCTAAACCCTAATCCTAACCCTAACCCTAACCCTAACCCTAACCCTAACCCTAACAAGGGCAAGGTGTAGTGGTCAGCGACGGGCAAGTTCTAGGCCTCGGACTAGAAGGAGCCATGTGCGTTGGTCTAGGGCCCGAGCTAGGGCTGGTGAGAGCGGTAGGCGTAGCGCTGGGGTAGGCATAGGGCAAGGGGTGGGTGTCGAGGTAAACCTCGGAGTAGGCCTAGGGCCAGGAGTGGGAGCTGTGGCTAGTGGTAGGGTTGGGGGTGGGCCTATGGGTAGGGGGAGCTGTAGGGCCAGGGGTAGTGGTAGGACCAGAGGTAGTGCTAGGCGTAGGCCTAAAGCGAGGGGTAGTGCTCGGGGTAGGGTTAGTTGAAGGGCTAGTGTTTGGCAGAGGCCCACGGGCAGTGTTAGGGTTAGGGCTCATTTTAGGCCTAGGACTAGTGGTAGTGGTAGGGGATGGCCGAGGGCTAGGCGTAACTGTCACAAGAGGGCTCCGGGTAGCCTAGGACTCCGAAAGGATGTAGGGCTGGATTAAGGTGTGGCTAATGGTGGGTCCAGGGGGATTTCGTAGGACACGGGTTAGTGCTCTGGCTATCGGTAGGGCAAGGTGTACCGGTTGGCGACGGGCAAGTGCTAGGCTCGGACTAGAGTGAGCACTGGGCGTTGGTCTAGGGCCCGAGGTAGGGCTAGTGAAAGCGGTAGGCGTAGCGCTGGGGTAGGCAAAGGGCAAGGGGTGGGTGTCGGGGTAAACCTCGGAGTAGGCCTAGGACCAGGAGTGGGAGCTGTGGCTAGGGGTAGGGATGGGGGTGGGCCTATGGGTAGCGGGAGCTGTAGGGACAGGGGTAGGGGTGGGACCAGAGTTAGTGCTAGGCGTAGGCCTAGGGCGAGGGGTAGTGCTCGGGGTAACCTAACACTAACCCTAACCCTATTACTAACCCTAACACAAACCCTAACCCTAACACCAACCCTAACCCTAAGCCTAATGCTAACCCTAACCCTATACCTAACACCAACCCTAACCCTAACCGTAACCCTAACACTAACCCTAACCCTAACCCTAACCCTAACCCTATACCTAACACCAACCCTAACCCTAACCCTAACCCTAACCCTAACCATAACACCAACCCTAACCCTAATCCTAACCCTAACCCTAAACCTAACCCTAACACCAACCCTAACCGTAACCCTAACCCTAACCCTAACCCTAAACCTAACACCAACCCTAACCCTAACCCTAACCCTAACCCTAACACCAACCCTAACCCTAACCCTAAACCCTAATCCTAACCCTAACCCTAACCCTAACCCTAACCCTAACAAGGGCAAGGTGTAGTGGTCAGCGACGGGCAAGTTCTAGGCCTCGGACTAGAAGGAGCCATGTGCGTTGGTCTAGGGCCTGAGCTAGGGCTAGTGAGAGCGGTAGGCGTAGCGCTGGGGTAGGCATAGGGCAAGGGGTGGGTGTCGAGGTAAACCTAGGAGTAGGCCTAGGGCCAGGAGTGGGAGCTGTGGCTAGGGGTAGGGGTGGGGGTGGGCCTATGGGTAGGGGGAGCTGTAGGGCCAGGGGTAGTGGTAGGACCAGAGGTAGTGCTAGGCGTAGGCCTAAAGCGAGGGGTAGTGCTCGGGGTAGGGTTAGTTGAAAGGCTAGTGTTTGGCAGAGGCCCACGGGCAGTGTTAGGGTTAGGGCTCATTTTAGGCCTAGGTCTAGTGGTAGTGGTAGGGGATGGCCGAGGGCTAGGCGTAACTGTCACAAGAGGGCTCCGGGTAGTCCTAGGACTCCGAAAAAATGTAGGGCTGGACTAGGGTGTGGCTAATGGTGGGTCCAGGAAGATTTCGTAGGACACGGGTTAGTGCTCTGGCTATCGGTAGGGCAAGGTGTACCGGTTGGCGACGGGCAATTGCTAGGCTCGGACTAGAGTGAGCACTGGGCGTTGGTCTAGGGCCCGAGGTAGGGCTAGTGGGAGCGGTAGGCATAGCGCTGGGGTAGGCAAAGGGCAAGGGGTGGGTGTCGGGGTAAACCTCGGAGTAGGCCTAGGACCAGGAGTGGGAGCTGTGGCTAGGGGTAGGGATGGGGGTGGGCCTATGGGTAGGGGGAGCTGTAGGGACTGGGGTAGGGGTAGGACCAGAGGTAGTGCTAAGCGTAGGCCTAGGGCGAGGGGTAGTGCTCGGGGTAACCTAACCCTAACCCTAACCCTAACACTAACACTAACTCTAACCCTAACCCTAAACCTAACACCAACCCTAACCGTAACCCTAACCCTAACCCTAACCCTAACCCTATACCTAACACCAACCCTAACCCTAACCCTAACCCTAACCCTAACACCAACCCTAACCCTAACCCTAACCCTAACCCTAACACCAACCCTAAACCTAAACCTAACCCTAACCCTAACACCAATCCTAACCCTAATCCTAACCCTAACCCTAACCCTAACACCAACCCTAACCCTAACCCTAACCCTAGCCCTAACCCTAACCCTAACACCAACCCTAACCCTAACCCTAACCCTAACCCTAACCCTATGCCTAACACGAACCCTAACCCTAACCCTAACCCTAACACCAACCCTAACCCTAACCCTAACCCTAACCCTAACCCTAAACCTAACACCAACCCTAACCCTAACCCAAACACTAACCATAACACCAACCCTAACCCTAACCCTAACCCTAACCCTAACACCAACCCTAACCCTAACCCTAACCCTAACTCTAACCCTAACCCTAACCCTATACCTAACACCAACCCTAACCCTAACCCTAACCCTAACCCTAACACCAACCCTAACCCTAACCCTAACACTAAAACTAACTCTAACCCTAACCCTAAACCTAACACCAACCCTAACCGTAACCCTAACCCTAACCCTAACCCTAACCCTATACCTAACACCAACCCTAACCCTAACCCTAATACCAACCCTAACCCTAAACCTAACCCTAACCCTAACACCAATCCTAACCCTAATCCTAACCCTAAGACTAACCCTAACACCAACCCTAACTCTAACCCTAACCCTAGCCCTAACCCTAACCCTAACACCAACACTAACCCTAACCCTAACCCTAACCCTAACCCTATGCCTAACACGAACCCTAACCCTAACCCTAACCCTAACACCAACCCTAACCCTAACCCTAACCCTAACCCTAAACCTAACACCAACCCTAACCCTAACCCAAACACTAACCATAACACCAACCCTAACCCTAACCCTAACCCTAACCCTAACCCTAACACCAACCCTAACCCTAACCCTAACCCTAACTCTAACCCTAACCCTAACCCTAACACCAACCCTAACCCTAACCCTAACCCTAACCCTAACCCTATGCCTAACACCAACACTAACCCTAAACCTAACCCTAACCCTAACACCAACCCTAACCCTAATCCTAACCCTAACCCTATCCCTAACCCTAACACTAACCCGAACCCTAACCCTAACCCTAACACCAACCCTAACCCTAACCCTAACCCTAACCCTAACCCTAACCCTATACCTAACAGCAACCCTAACCCTAACCCTAACCCTAACACCAACCCTAACCCTAACCCTAACCCTAAACCTAACCCTAACCCTAACATTAACCCTAACCCTAATCCTAACCCTAACCCTAAACCTAACCCTAACCCTAACCCTAACACCAACCCTAAACCTAACCCTAACCCTAACCCTAACCCTAAACCTAACACCAACCCTAACCCTAACGCTAACCCTAACCATAACACCAAACCTAACCCTAACCCTAACCCTAAACCCTAATCCTAACCGTAACCCTAACCCTAACCCTAACACTAACCCTAACCCTAACCCTAACCCTAACCCCAAACCTAACCCTAACCCTAACCCTAACCCTAACGCTATACCTAACACCAACCCTAACCCTAACCCTAACCCTAACCCTAACCATAACACCAACCCTAACCCTAATCCTAACCCTAACCCTAACCCTAACACCAACCCTAACCGTAACCCTAACCCTAACCCTAACCCTAAACCTAACACCAACCCTAACCCTAACCCTAACCATAACTCTAACACCAACCCTAACCCTAACCCTAACCCTAAACCCTAATCCTAACCCTAAGCCTAACCCTAACCCTAACCCTAACCCTAACAAGGGCAAGGTGTAGTGGTCAGCGACGGGCAAGTTCTAGGCCTCGGACTAGAAGGAGCCATGTGCGTTGGTCTAGGGCCCGAGCTAGGGCTAGTGAGAGCGGTAGGCGTAGCGCTGGGGTAGGCATAGGGCAAGGGGTGGGTGTCGAGGTAAACCTCGGTGTAGGCCTAGGGCCAGGAGTGGGAGCTATGTCTAGTGGTAGGGTTGGGGGTGGGCCTATGGGTAGGGGGAGCTGTAGGGCCAGGGGTAGTGGTAGGACCAGAGGTAGTGCTAGGCGTAGGCCTAAAGCGAGGGGTAGTGCTCGGGGTAGGGTTAGTTGAAGGGCTAGTGTTTGGCAGAGGCCCACGGGCAGTGTTAGGGTTAGGGCTCATTTTAGGCCTAGGACTAGTGGTAGTGGTAGGGGATGGCCGAGGGCTAGGCGTAACTGTCACTAGAGGGCTCCGGGTAGTCCTAGGACTCCGAAAGGATGTAGGGCTGGATTAGGGTGTGGCTAATGGTGGGTCCAGGGGGATTTCGTAGGACACGGGTTAGTGCTCTGGCTATCGGTAGGGCAAGGTGTACCGGTTGGCGACGGGCAAGTGCTAGGCTCGGACTAGAGTGAGCACTGGGCGTTGGTCTAGGGCCCGAGGTAGGGCTAGTGGGAGCGGTAGGCGTAGCGCTGGGGTAGGCAAAGGGCAAGGGGTGGGTGTCGGGGTAAACCTCGGAGTAGGCCTAGGACCAGGAGTGGGAGCTGTGGCTAGGGGTAGGGATGGGGGTGGGCCTATGGGTAGCGGGAGCTGTAGGGACAGGGGTAGGGGTGGGACCAGAGTTAGTGCTAGGCGTAGGCCTAGGGCGAGGGGTAGTGCTCGGGGTAACCTAACACTAACCCTAACCCTATTACTAACCGTAACCCAAACCCTAACCCTAACACCAACCCTAACCCTAAGCCTAATGCTAACCCTAACCCTATACCTAACACCAACCCTAACCCTAACCGTAACCCTAACACTAACCCTAACCCTAACCCTAACCCCAAACCTAACCCTAACCCTAAACCTAACCCTAACCCTATACCTAACTCTAACCCTAACCCTAACCCTAACCCTAACCATAACACCAACCCTAACCCTAATCCTAACCCTAACCCTAACCCTAACCCTAACACCAACCCTAACCGTAACCCTAACCCTAACCCTAACCCTAAACCTAACACCAAAACTAACCCTAACCCTAACCCTAACCCTAACACCAACCCTAACCCTAACCCTAACCCTAAACCCTAATCCTAACCCTAACCCTAACCCTAACCCTAACCCTAACAAGGGCAAGGTGTA
The DNA here is from genome assembly GCF_964194185.1 of Rhinolophus hipposideros. NCBI lineage: Eukaryota > Metazoa > Chordata > Mammalia > Chiroptera > Rhinolophidae > Rhinolophus > Rhinolophus hipposideros. The sequence goes on along the minus strand of NW_027669371.1, from coordinate 1,078,648 downwards.
GTGGTCAGCGACGGGCAAGTTCTAGGCCTCGGACTAGAAGGAGCCATGTGCGTTGGTCTAGGGCCTGAGCTAGGGCTGGTGAGAGCGGTAGGCGTAGCGCTGGGGTAGGCATAGGGCAAGGGGTGGGTGTCGAGGTAAACCTCGGAGTAGGCCTAGGGCCAGGAGTGGGAGCTGTGGCTAGTGGTAGCGTTGGGGGTGGGCCTATGGGTAGGGGGAGCTGTAGGGCCAGGGGTAGTGGTAGGACCAGAGGTAGTGCTAGGCGTAGGCCTAAAGCGAGGGGTAGTGCTCGAGGTAGGGTTAGTTGAAAGGCTAGTGTTTGGCAGAGGCCCACGGGCAGTGTTAGGGTTAGGGCTCATTTTAGGCCTAGGACTAGTGGTAGTGGTAGGGGATGGCCGAGGGCTAGGCGTAACTGTCACAAGAGGGCTCCGGGTAGTTCTAGGACTCCGAAAGGATGTAGGGCTGGATTAGGGAGTGGCTAATGGTGGGTACAGGGGGATTTCGTAGGACACGGGTTAGTGCTCTGGCTATCGGTAGGGCAAGGTGTACCGGTTGGCGACGGGCAAGTGCTAGGCTCGGACTAGTGTGAGCACTGGGCGTTGGTCTAGGGCCCGAGGTAAAGCTAGTGGGAGCGGTAGGCGTAGCGCTGGGGTAGGCAAAGGGCAAGGGGTGGGTGTCGGGGTAAACCTCGGAGTAGGCCTAGGACCAGGAGTTTGGAGCTGTGGCTAGGGGTAGGGATGGGGGTGGGCCTACGGGTAGGGGGAGCTGTAGGGACAGGGGTAGGGGTGGGACCAGAGGTAGTGCTAGGCGTAGGCCTAGGGCGAGGGGTAGTGCTCTGGGTAACCTAACCCTAACCCTAACCCTAACACTAACACTAACTCTAACCCTAACCCTAAACCTAACACCAACCCTAACCGTAACCCTAACCCTAACCCTAACCCTAACCCTATACCTAACACCAACCCTAACACTAACCCTAACCCTAACCCTAACACCAACCCTAACCCTAACCCTAACCCTAACCCTAATACCAACCCTAACCCTAAACCTAACCCTAACCCTAACACCAATCCTAACCCTAATCCTAACCCTAACCCTAACCCTAACACCAACCCTAACTCTAACCCTAACCCTAGCCCTAACCCTAACCCTAACACCAACACTAACCCTAACCCTAACCCTAACCCTAACCCTATGCCTAACACGAACCCTAACCCTAACCCTAACCCTAACACCAACCCTAACCCTAACCCTAACCCTAACCCTAAACCTAACACCAACCCTAACCCTAACCCAAACACTAACCATAACACCAACCCTAACCCTAACCCTAACCCTAACCCTAACACCAACCCTAACCCTAACCCTAACCCTAACTCTAACCCTAACCCTAACCCTAACACCAACCCTAACCCTAACCCTAACCCTAACCCTAACCCTATGCCTAACACCAACACTAACCCTAACCCTAACCCTAACCCTAACACCAACCCTAACCCTAATCCTAACCCTAACCCTATCCCTAACCCTAACACTAACCCTAACCCTAACCCTAACCCTAACACCAACCCTAACCCTAACCCTAACCCTAACCCTAACCCTATACCTAACAGCAACCCTAACCCTAACCCTAACCCTAACACCAACCCTAACCCTAACCCTAACCCTAAACCTAACCCTAACCCTAACATTAACCCTAACCCTAATCCTAACCCTAACCCTAAACCTAACCCTAACCCTAACCCTAACACCAACCCTAAACCTAACCCTAACCCTAACCCTAACCCTAAACCTAACACCAACCCTAACCCTAACGCTAACCCTAACCATAACACCAAACCTAACACTAACCCTAACCCTAAACCCTAATCCTAACCGTAACCCTAACCCTAACCCTAACACTAACCCTAACCCTAACCCTAACCCTAACCCCAAACCTAACCCTAACCCTAACCCTAACCCTAACCCTATACCTAACACCAACCCTAACCCTAACCCTAACCCTAACCCTAACCATAACACCAACCCTAACCCTAATCCTAACCCTAACCCTAACCCTAACACCAACCCTAACCGTAACCCTAACCCTAACCCTAACCCTAAACCTAACACCAACCCTAACCCTAACCCTAACCATAACCCTAACACCAACCCTAACCCTAACCCTAACCCTAAACCCTAATCCTAACCCTAAGCCTAACCCTAACCCTAACCCTAACCCTAACAAGGGCAAGGTGTAGTGGTCAGCGACGGGCAAGTTCTAGGCCTCGGACTAGAAGGAGCCATGTGCGTTGGTCTAGGGCCCGAGCTAGGGCTAGTGAGAGCGGTAGGCGTAGCGCTGGGGTAGGCATAGGGCAAGGGGTGGGTGTCGAGGTAAACCTCGGTGTAGGCCTAGGGCCAGGAGTGGGAGCTATGTCTAGTGGTAGGGTTGGGGGTGGGCCTATGGGTAGGGGGAGCTGTAGGGCCAGGGGTAGTGGTAGGACCAGAGGTAGTGCTAGGCGTAGGCCTAAAGCGAGGGGTAGTGCTCGGGGTAGGGTTAGTTGAAGGGCTAGTGTTTGGCAGAGGCCCACGGGCAGTGTTAGGGTTAGGGCTCATTTTAGGCCTAGGACTAGTGGTAGTGGTAGGGGATGGCCGAGGGCTAGGCGTAACTGTCACTAGAGGGCTCCGGGTAGTCCTAGGACTCCGAAAGGATGTAGGGCTGGATTAGGGTGTGGCTAATGGTGGGTCCAGGGGGATTTCGTAGGACACGGGTTAGTGCTCTGGCTATCGGTAGGGCAAGGTGTACCGGTTGGCGACGGGCAAGTGCTAGGCTCGGACTAGAGTGAGCACTGGGCGTTGGTCTAGGGCCCGAGGTAGGGCTAGTGGGAGCGGTAGGCGTAGCGCTGGGGTAGGCAAAGGGCAAGGGGTGGGTGTCGGGGTAAACCTCGGAGTAGGCCTAGGACCAGGAGTGGGAGCTGTGGCTAGGGGTAGGGATGGGGGTGGGCCTATGGGTAGCGGGAGCTGTAGGGACAGGGGTAGGGGTGGGACCAGAGTTAGTGCTAGGCGTAGGCCTAGGGCGAGGGGTAGTGCTCGGGGTAACCTAACCCTAACCCTAACCCTAACACTAACACTAACTCTAACCCTAACCCTAAACCTAACACCAACCCTAACCGTAACCCTAACCCTAACCCTAACCCTAACCCTATACCTAACACCAACCCTAACCCTAACCCTAACCCTAACCCTAACACCAACCCTAACCCTAACCCTAACCCTAACCCTAACACCAACCCTAAACCTAAACCTAACCCTAACCCTAACACCAATCCTAACCCTAATCCTAACCCTAACCCTAACCCTAACACCAACCCTAACCCTAACCCTAACCCTAGCCCTAACCCTAACCCTAACACCAACCCTAACCCTAACCCTAACCCTAACCCTAACCCTATGCCTAACACGAACCCTAACCCTAACCCTAACCCTAACACCAACCCTAACCCTAACCCTAACCCTAACCCTAACCCTAAACCTAACACCAACCCTAACCCTAACCCAAACACTAACCATAACACCAACCCTAACCCTAACCCTAACCCTAACCCTAACACCAACCCTAACCCTAACCCTAACCCTAACTCTAACCCTAACCCTAACCCTATACCTAACACCAACCCTAACCCTAACCCTAACCCTAACCCTAACACCAACCCTAACCCTAACACTAAAACTAACTCTAACCCTAACCCTAAACCTAACACCAACCCTAACCGTAACCCTAACCCTAACCCTAACCCTAACCCTATACCTAACACCAACCCTAACCCTAACCCTAATACCAACCCTAACCCTAAACCTAACCCTAACCCTAACACCAATCCTAACCCTAATCCTAACCCTAAGACTAACCCTAACACCAACCCTAACTCTAACCCTAACCCTAGCCCTAACCCTAACCCTAACACCAACACTAACCCTAACCCTAACCCTAACCCTAACCCTATGCCTAACACGAACCCTAACCCTAACCCTAACCCTAACACCAACCCTAACCCTAACCCTAACCCTAACCCTAAACCTAACACCAACCCTAACCCTAACCCAAACACTAACCATAACACCAACCCTAACCCTAACCCTAACCCTAACCCTAACACCAACCCTAACCCTAACCCTAACCCTAACTCTAACCCTAACCCTAACCCTAACACCAACCCTAACCCTAACCCTAACCCTAACCCTAACCCTATGCCTAACACCAACACTAACCCTAAACCTAACCCTAACCCTAACACCAACCCTAACCCTAATCCTAACCCTAACCCTATCCCTAACCCTAACACTAACCCGAACCCTAACCCTAACCCTAACACCAACCCTAACCCTAACCCTAACCCTAACCCTAACCCTAACCCTATACCTAACAGCAACCCTAACCCTAACCCTAACCCTAACACCAACCCTAACCCTAACCCTAACCCTAAACCTAACCCTAACCCTAACATTAACCCTAACCCTAATCCTAACCCTAACCCTAAACCTAACCCTAACCCTAACCCTAACACCAACCCTAAACCTAACCCTAACCCTAACCCTAACCCTAAACCTAACACCAACCCTAACCCTAACGCTAACCCTAACCATAACACCAAACCTAACCCTAACCCTAACCCTAAACCCTAATCCTAACCGTAACCCTAACCCTAACCCTAACACTAACCCTAACCCTAACCCTAACCCTAACCCCAAACCTAACCCTAACCCTAACCCTAACCCTAACGCTATACCTAACACCAACCCTAACCCTAACCCTAACCCTAACCCTAACCATAACACCAACCCTAACCCTAATCCTAACCCTAACCCTAACCCTAACACCAACCCTAACCGTAACCCTAACCCTAACCCTAACCCTAAACCTAACACCAACCCTAACCCTAACCCTAACCATAACTCTAACACCAACCCTAACACTAACCCTAACCCTAAACCCTAATCCTAACCCTAAGCCTAACCCTAACCCTAACCCTAACCCTAACAAGGGCAAGGTGTAGTGGTCAGCGACGGGCAAGTTCTAGGCCTCGGACTAGAAGGAGCCATGTGCGTTGGTCTAGGGCCCGAGCTAGGGCTAGTGAGAGCGGTAGGCGTAGCGCTGGGGTAGGCATAGGGCAAGGGGTGGGTGTCGAGGTAAACCTCGGTGTAGGCCTAGGGCCAGGAGTGGGAGCTATGTCTAGTGGTAGGGTTGGGGGTGGGCCTATGGGTAGGGGGAGCTGTAGGGCCAGGGGTAGTGGTAGGACCAGAGGTAGTGCTAGGCGTAGGCCTAAAGCGAGGGGTAGTGCTCGGGGTAGGGTTAGTTGAAGGGCTAGTGTTTGGCAGAGGCCCACGGGCAGTGTTAGGGTTAGGGCTCATTTTAGGCCTAGGACTAGTGGTAGTGGTAGGGGATGGCCGAGGGCTAGGCGTAACTGTCACTAGAGGGCTCCGGGTAGTCCTAGGACTCCGAAAGGATGTAGGGCTGGATTAGGGTGTGGCTAATGGTGGGTCCAGGGGGATTTCGTAGGACACGGGTTAGTGCTCTGGCTATCGGTAGGGCAAGGTGTACCGGTTGGCGACGGGCAAGTGCTAGGCTCGGACTAGAGTGAGCACTGGGCGTTGGTCTAGGGCCCGAGGTAGGGCTAGTGGGAGCGGTAGGCGTAGCGCTGGGGTAGGCAAAGGGCAAGGGGTGGGTGTCGGGGTAAACCTCGGAGTAGGCCTAGGACCAGGAGTGGGAGCTGTGGCTAGGGGTAGGGATGGGGGTGGGCCTATGGGTAGCGGGAGCTGTAGGGACAGGGGTAGGGGTGGGACCAGAGTTAGTGCTAGGCGTAGGCCTAGGGCGAGGGGTAGTGCTCGGGGTAACCTAACACTAACCCTAACCCTATTACTAACCGTAACCCAAACCCTAACCCTAACACCAACCCTAACCCTAAGCCTAATGCTAACCCTAACCCTATACCTAACACCAACCCTAACCCTAACCGTAACCCTAACACTAACCCTAACCCTAACCCTAACCCCAAACCTAACCCTAACCCTAAACCTAACCCTAACCCTATACCTAACTCCAACCCTAACCCTAACCCTAACCCTAACCATAACACCAACCCTAACCCTAATCCTAACCCTAACCCTAACCCTAACCCTAACACCAACCCTAACCGTAACCCTAACCCTAACCCTAACCCTAAACCTAACACCAAAACTAACCCTAACCCTAACCCTAACCCTAACACCAACCCTAACCCTAACCCTAACCCTAAACCCTAATCCTAACCCTAACCCTAACCCTAACCCTAACCCTAACAAGGGCAAGGTGTAGTGGTCAGCGACGGGCAAGTTCTAGGCCTCGGACTAGAAGGAGCCATGTGCGTTGGTCTAGGGCCTGAGCTAGGGCTGGTGAGAGCGGTAGGCGTAGCGCTGGGGTAGGCATAGGGCAAGGGGTGGGTGTCGAGGTAAACCTCGGAGTAGGCCTAGGGCCAGGAGTGGGAGCTGTGGCTAGTGGTAGCGTTGGGGGTGGGCCTATGGGTAGGGGGAGCTGTAGGGCCAGGGGTAGTGGTAGGACCAGAGGTAGTGCTAGGCGTAGGCCTAAAGCGAGGGGTAGTGCTCGAGGTAGGGTTAGTTGAAAGGCTAGTGTTTGGCAGAGGCCCACGGGCAGTGTTAGGGTTAGGGCTCATTTTAGGCCTAGGACTAGTGGTAGTGGTAGGGGATGGCCGAGGGCTAGGCGTAACTGTCACAAGAGGGCTCCGGGTAGTCCTAGGACTCCGAAAGGATGTAGGGCTGGATTAGGGAGTGGCTAATGGTGGGTACAGGGGGATTTCGTAGGACACGGGTTAGTGCTCTGGCTATCGGTAGGGCAAGGTGTACCGGTTGGCGACGGGCAAGTGCTAGGCTCGGACTAGTGTGAGCACTGGGCGTTGGTCTAGGGCCCGAGGTAAAGCTAGTGGGAGCGGTAGGCGTAGCGCTGGGGTAGGCAAAGGGCAAGGGGTGGGTGTCGGGGTAAACCTCGGAGTAGGCCTAGGACCAGGAGTTTGGAGCTGTGGCTAGGGGTAGGGATGGGGGTGGGCCTACGGGTAGGGGGAGCTGTAGGGACAGGGGTAGGGGTGGGACCAGAAGTAGTGCTAGGCGTAGGCCTAGGGCGAGGGGTAGTGCTCTGGGTAACCTAACCCTAACCCTAACCCTAACACTAACACTAACTCTAACCCTAACCCTAAACCTAACACCAACCCTAACCGTAACCCTAACCCTAACCCTAACCCTAACCCTATACCTAACACCAACCCTAACACTAACCCTAACCCTAACCCTAACACCAACCCTAACCCTAACCCTAACCCTAACCCTAATACCAACCCTAACCCTAAACCTAACCCTAACCCTAACACCAATCCTAACCCTAATCCTAACCCTAACCCTAACCCTAACACCAACCCTAACTCTAACCCTAACCCTAGCCCTAACCCTAACCCTAACACCAACACTAACCCTAACCCTAACCCTAACCCTAACCCTATGCCTAACACGAACCCTAACCCTAACCCTAACCCTAACACCAACCCTAACCCTAACCCTAACCCTAACCCTAAACCTAACACCAACCCTAACCCTAACCCAAACACTAACCATAACACCAACCCTAACCCTAACCCTAACCCTAACCCTAACACCAACCCTAACCCTAACCCTAACCCTAACTCTAACCCTAACCCTAACCCTAACACCAACCCTAACCCTAACCCTAACCCTAACCCTAACCCTATGCCTAACACCAACACTAACCCTAACCCTAACCCTAACCTAACACCAACCCTAACCCTAATCCTAACCCTAACCCTATCCCTAACCCTAACACTAACCCTAACCCTAACCCTAACCCTAACACCAACCCTAACCCTAACCCTAACCCTAACCCTAACCCTATACCTAACAGCAACCCTAACCCTAACCCTAACCCTAACACCAACCCTAACCCTAACCCTAACCCTAAACCTAACCCTAACCCTAACATTAACCCTAACCCTAATCCTAACCCTAACCCTAAACCTAACCCTAACCCTAACCCTAACACCAACCCTAAACCTAACCCTAACCCTAACCCTAACCCTAAACCTAACACCAACCCTAACCCTAACGCTAACCCTAACCATAACACCAAACCTAACACTAACCCTAACCCTAAACCCTAATCCTAACCGTAACCCTAACCCTAACCCTAACACTAACCCTAACCCTAACCCTAACCCTAACCCCAAACCTAACCCTAACCCTAACCCTAACCCTAACCCTATACCTAACACCAACCCTAACCCTAACCCTAACCCTAACCCTAACCATAACACCAACCCTAACCCTAATCCTAACCCTAACCCTAACCCTAACACCAACCCTAACCGTAACCCTAACCCTAACCCTAACCCTAAACCTAACACCAACCCTAACCCTAACCCTAACCATAACCCTAACACCAACCCTAACCCTAACCCTAACCCTAAACCCTAATCCTAACCCTAAGCCTAACCCTAACCCTAACCCTAACCCTAACAAGGGCAAGGTGTAGTGGTCAGCGACGGGCAAGTTCTAGGCCTCGGACTAGAAGGAGCCATGTGCGTTGGTCTAGGGCCCGAGCTAGGGCTAGTGAGAGCGGTAGGCGTAGCGCTGGGGTAGGCATAGGGCAAGGGGTGGGTGTCGAGGTAAACCTCGGTGTAGGCCTAGGGCCAGGAGTGGGAGCTATGTCTAGTGGTAGGGTTGGGGGTGGGCCTATGGGTAGGGGGAGCTGTAGGGCCAGGGGTAGTGGTAGGACCAGAGGTAGTGCTAGGCGTAGGCCTAAAGCGAGGGGTAGTGCTCGGGGTAGGGTTAGTTGAAGGGCTAGTGTTTGGCAGAGGCCCACGGGCAGTGTTAGGGTTAGGGCTCATTTTAGGCCTAGGACTAGTGGTAGTGGTAGGGGATGGCCGAGGGCTAGGCGTAACTGTCACTAGAGGGCTCCGGGTAGTCCTAGGACTCCGAAAGGATGTAGGGCTGGATTAGGGTGTGGCTAATGGTGGGTCCAGGGGGATTTCGTAGGACACGGGTTAGTGCTCTGGCTATCGGTAGGGCAAGGTGTACCGGTTGGCGACGGGCAAGTGCTAGGCTCGGACTAGAGTGAGCACTGGGCGTTGGTCTAGGGCCCGAGGTAGGGCTAGTGGGAGCGGTAGGCGTAGCGCTGGGGTAGGCAAAGGGCAAGGGGTGGGTGTCGGGGTAAACCTCGGAGTAGGCCTAGGACCAGGAGTGGGAGCTGTGGCTAGGGGTAGGGATGGGGGTGGGCCTATGGGTAGCGGGAGCTGTAGGGACAGGGGTAGGGGTGGGACCAGAGTTAGTGCTAGGCGTAGGCCTAGGGCGAGGGGTAGTGCTCGGGGTAACCTAACACTAACCCTAACCCTATTACTAACCGTAACCCAAACCCTAACCCTAACACCAACCCTAACCCTAAGCCTAATGCTAACCCTAACCCTATACCTAACACCAACCCTAACCCTAACCGTAACCCTAACACTAACCCTAACCCTAACCCTAACCCTAACCCCAAACCTAACCCTAACCCTAAACCTAACCCTAACCCTATACCTAACTCCAACCCTAACCCTAACCCTAACCCTAACCATAACACCAACCCTAACCCTAATCCTAACCCTAACCCTAACCCTAACCCTAACACCAACCCTAACCGTAACCCTAACCCTAACCCTAACCCTAAACCTAACACCAAAACTAACCCTAACCCTAACCCTAACCCTAACACCAACCCTAACCCTAACCCTAACCCTAAACCCTAATCCTAACCCTAACCCTAACCCTAACCCTAACCCTAACAAGGGCAAGGTTTAGTGGTCAGCGACGGGCAAGTTCTAGGCCTCGGACTAGAAGGAGCCATGTGCGTTGGTCTAGGGCCTGAGCTAGGGCTAGTGAGAGCGGTAGGCGTAGCGCTGGGGTAGGCATAGGGCAAGGGGTGGGTGTCGAGGTAAACCTCGGAGTAGGCCTAGGGCCAGGAGTGGGAGCTGTGGCTAGTGGTAGCGTTGGGGGTGGGCCTATGGGTAGGGGGAGCTGTAGGGCCAGGGGTAGTGGTAGGACCAGAGGTAGTGCTAGGCGTAGGCCTAAAGCGAGGGGTAGTGCTCGGGGTAGGGTTAGTTGAAAGGCTAGTGTTTGGCAGAGGCCCACGGGCAGTGTTAGGGTTAGGGCTCATTTTAGGCCTAGGACTAGTGGTAGTGGTAGGGGATGGCCGAGGGCTAGGCGTAACTGTCACAAGAGGGCTCCGGGTAGTCCTAGGACTCCGAAAGGATGTAGGGCTGGATTAGGGAGTGGCTAATGGTGGGTACAGGGGGATTTCGTAGGACACGGGTTAGTGCTCTGGCTATCGGTAGTGCAAGGTGTACCGGTTGGCGACGGGCAAGTGCTAGGCTCGGACTAGTGTGAGCACTGGGCGTTGGTCTAGGGCCCGAGGTAGGGCTAGTGGGAGCGGTAGGCGTAGCGCTGGGGTAGGCAAAGGGCAAGGGGTGGGTGTCGGGGTAAACCTCGGAGTAGGCCTAGGACCAGGAGTTTGGAGCTGTGGCTAGGGGTAGGGATGGGGGTGGGCCTACGGGTAGGGGGAGCTGTAGGGACAGGGGTAGGGGTGGGACCAGAGGTAGTGCTAGGCGTAGGCCTAGGGCGAGGGGTAGTGCTCTGGGTAACCTAACCCTAACCCTAACCCTAACACTAACACTAACTCTAACCCTAACCCTAAACCTAACACCAACCCTAACCGTAACCCTAACCCTAACCCTAACCCTAACCCTATACCTAACACCAACCCTAACCCTAACCCTAACCCTAACCCTAACACCAACCCTAACCCTAACCCTAACCCTAACCCTAATACCAACCCTAACCCTAAACCTAACCCTAACCCTAACACCAATCCTAACCCTAATCCTAACCCTAACCCTAACCCTAACACCAACCCTAACTCTAACCCTAACCCTAGCCCTAACCCTAACCCTAACACCAACACTAACCCTAACCCTAACCCTAACCCTAACCCTATGCCTAACACGAACCCTAACCCTAACCCTAACCCTAACACCAACCCTAACCCTAACCCTAACCCTAACCCTAAACCTAACACCAACCCTAACCCTAACCCAAACACTAACCATAACACCAACCCTAATCCTAACCCTAACCCTAACCCTAACACCAACCCTAACCCTAACCCTAACCCTAACTCTAACCCTAACCCTAACCCTAACACCAACCCTAACCCTAACCCTAACCCTTACACCAACCCTAACCCTAACCCTAACCCTAAACCTAACACCAACCCTAACCCTAACCCAAACACTAAACCTAACACCAAGTCTAACCCTAACCCTAACCCTAACCCTAACACCAACCCTAACCCTAACCCTAACCCTAACTCTAACCCTAACCCTAACCCTAACACCAACCCTAACCCTAACCCTAACCCTAACCCTAACACCAACCCTAACCCTAATCCTAACCCTAACCCTAACCCTAACACCAACCCTAACCCTAACCCTAACCCTAACCCTAACACCAACCCTAACCCTAACCCTAACCCTAACCCTAACCCTATGCCTAACACCAACACTAACCCTAACCCTAACCCTAACACCAACCCTAACCCTAATCCTAACCCTAACCCTATCCCTAACCCTAACACTAACCCTAAACCTAACCCTAACACCAACCCTAACCCTAACCCTAACCCTAACCCTATACTTAACACCAACCCTAACCCTAACCCTAACCCTAACCCTAACACCAACCCTAACCCTAACCCTAACCCTAACCCTAACATTAACCCTAACCCTAATCCTAACCCTAACCCTAACCCTAACCCTAACCCTAACCCTAACACCAACCCTAAACCTAACCCTAACCCTAACCCTAACCCTAAACCTAACAACAACCCTAACCCTAACCCTAACCCTAACCCTAACACCAACCCTAAACCTAACCCTAACCCTAACCCTAACCCTAAACCTAACACCAACCCTAACCCTAACCCTAACCCTAACCATAACACCAACCCAAACCCTAACCCTAACACCAACCCTAACCCTAACCCTAATGCTAACCCTAACCCTATACCTAACACCAACCCTAACCCTAACCCTAACCCTAACACTAACCCTAACCCTAACCCTAACCCTAACACCAACCCTAACCCTAACCCTAACCCTAACCCTAACCCTATGCCTAACACGAACCCTAACCCTAACCCTAACCCTAACACCAACCCTAACCCTAACCCTAACCCTAACCCTAAACCTAACACCAACCCTAACCCTAACCCAAACACTAACCATAACACCAACCCTAACCCTAACCCTAACCCTAACTCTAACCCTAACCCTAACCCTAACCCTAACCCTAACTCTAACCCTAACCCTAACCCTAACACCAACCCTAACCCTAACCCTAACCCTAACCCTTACACCAACCCTAACCCTAACCCTAACCCTAAACCTAACACCAACCCTAACCCTAACCCAAACACTAAACCTAACACCAACTCTAACCCTAACCCTAACCCTAACCCTAACACCAACCCTAACCCTAACCCTAACCCTAACTCTAACCCTAACCCTAACCCTAACACCAACCCTAACCCTAACCCTAACCCTAACACCAACCCTAACCCTAATCCTAACCCTAACCCTAACACCAACACTAACCCTAACCCTAACCCTAACCCTAACACCAACCCTAACCCTAACCCTAACCCTAACCCTATGCCTAACACCAACACTAACCCTAACCCTAACCCTAACCCTAACACCAACCCTAACCCTAATCCTAACCCTAACCCTATCCCTAACACTAACACTAACCCTAACCCTAACCCTAACCCTAACACCAACCCTAACCCTAACCCTAACCCTAACCCTAACCCTATACTTAACACCAACCCAAACCCTAACCCTAACCCTAACCCTAACACCAACCCTAACCCTAACCCTAACCCTAACCCTAACATTAACCCTAACCCTAATCCTAACCCTAACCCTAAACCTAACCCTAACCGTAACCCTAACACCAACCCTAAACCTAACCCTAACCCTAACCCTAACCCTAAACCTAACACCAACCCTAACCCTAACCCTAACCCTAACCATAACACCAAACCTAACCCTAACCCTAACCCTAAACCCTAATCCTAACCCTAACCCTAACCCTAACCCTAACACTAACCCTAACCCTAACCCTAACCCTAACACCAACCCTAACCGTAACCCTAACCCTAACCCTAACCCTAAACCTAACACCAACACTAACCCTAACCCTAACCCTAACCCTAACACCAACCCTAACCCTAACCCTAACCCTAACCCTAACCCTATACTTAACACCAACCCAAACCCTAACCCTAACCCTAACCCTAACACCAACCCTAACCCTAACCCTAACCCTAACCCTAACATTAACCCTAACCCTAATCCTAACCCTAACCCTAACCCTAACCCTAACCGTAACCCTAACACCAACCCTAAACCTAACCCTAACCCTAACCCTAAACCTAACACCAACCCTAACCCTAACCCTAACCCTAACCATAACACCAAACCTAACCCTAACCCTAACCCTAAACCCTAATCCTAACCCTAACCCTAACCCTAACCCTAACACTAACCCTAACCCTAACCCTAACCCTAACACCAACCCTAACCGTAACCCTAACCCTAACCCTAACCCTAAACCTAACACCAACACTAACCCTAACCCTAACCCTAACCCTAACACCAACCCTAACCCTAACCCTAACCCTAAACCCTAATCCTAACCCTAACCCTAACCCTAACCCTAACCCTAACAAGGGCAAGGTGTAGTGGTCAGCGACGGGCAAGTTCTAGGCCTCGGACTAGAAGGAGCCATGTGCGTTGGTCTAGGGCCTGAGCTAGGGCTAGTGAAAGTGGTAGGCGTAGCGCTGGGGTAGGCATAGGGCAAGGGGTGGGTGTCGAGGTAAACCTCGGAGTAGGCCTAGGGCCAGGAGTGGGAGCTGTGGCTAGTGGTAGCGTTGGGGGTGGGCCTATGGGTAGGGGGAGCTGTAGGGCCAGGGGTAGTGGTAGGACCAGAGGTAGTGCTAGGCGTAGGCCTAAAGCGAGGGGTAGTGCTCGGGGTAGGGTTAGTTGAAAGGCTAGTGTTTGGCAGATGCCCACGGGCAGTGTTAGGGTTAGGGCTCATTTTAGGCCTAGGACTAGTGGTAGTGGTAGGGGATGGCCGAGGGCTAGGCGTAACTGTCACAAGAGGGCTCCGGGTAGTCCTAGGACTCCGAAAGGATGTAGGGCTGGATTAGGGTGTGGCTAATGGTGGGTCCAGGAAGATTTCGTAGGACGCGGGTTAGTGCTCTGGCAATCGGTAGGGCAAGGTGTACCGGTTGGCGACGGGCAATTGCTAGGCTCGGACTAGAGTGAGCACTGGGCGTTGGTCTAGGGCCCGAGGTAGGGCTAGTGGGAGCGGTAGGCGTAGCGCTGGGGTAGGCAAAGGGCAAGGGGTGGGTGTCGTGGTAAACCTCGGAGTAGGCCTAGGACCAGGAGTGGGAGCTGTGGCTAGGGGTAGGGATGGGGGTGGGCCTATGGGTAGGGGGAGCTGTAGGGACAGGGGTAGGGGTAGGACCAGAGGTAGTGCTAGGCGTAGGCCTACGGCGAGGGGTAGTGCTCGGGGTAACCTAACCCTAACCCTAACCCTAACACTAACACTAACTCTAACCCTAACCCTAAACCTAACACCAACCCTAACCGTAACCCTAACCCTAACCCTAACCCTAACCCTATACCTAACACCAACCCTAACCCTAACCCTAACCCTAACACCAACCCTAACCCTAACCCTAACCCTAACACCAACCCTAACCCTAACCCTAACCCTAACCCTAAACCTAACACCAACCCTAACCCTAACCCAAACACTAACCATAACACCAACCCTAACCCTAACCCTAACCCTAACCCTAACACCAACCCTAACCCTAACCCTAACCCTAACTCTAACCCTAACCCTAACCCTAACACCAACCCTAACCCTAACCCTAACCCTAACCCTAACCCTATGCCTAACACCAACACTAACCCTAACCCTAACCCTAACCCTAACACCAACCCTAACCCTAATCCTAACCCTAACCCTATCCCTAACCCTAACACTAACCCTAACCCTAACCCTAACCCTAACACCAACCCTAACCCTAACCCTAACCCTAACCCTAACCCTATACCTAACAGCAACCCTAACCCTAACCCTAACCCTAACACCAACCCTAACCCTAACCCTAACCCTAAACCTAACCCTAACCCTAACATTAACCCTAACCCTAATCCTAACCCTAACCCTAAACCTAACCCTAACCCTAACCCTAACACCAACCCTAAACCTAACCCTAACCCTAACCCTAACCCTAAACCTAACACCAACCCTAACCCTAACGCTAACCCTAACCATAACACCAAACCTAACACTAACCCTAACCCTAAACCCTAATCCTAACCGTAACCCTAACCCTAACCCTAACACTAACCCTAACCCTAACCCTAACCCTAACCCCAAACCTAACCCTAACCCTAACCCTAACCCTAACCCTATACCTAACACCAACCCTAACCCTAACCCTAACCCTAACCCTAACCATAACACCAACCCTAACCCTAATCCTAACCCTAACCCTAACCCTAACACCAACCCTAACCGTAACCCTAACCCTAACCCTAACCCTAAACCTAACACCAACCCTAACCCTAACCCTAACCATAACCCTAACACCAACCCTAACCCTAACCCTAACCCTAAACCCTAATCCTAACCCTAAGCCTAACCCTAACCCTAACCCTAACCCTAACAAGGGCAAGGTGTAGTGGTCAGCGACGGGCAAGTTCTAGGCCTCGGACTAGAAGGAGCCATGTGCGTTGGTCTAGGGCCCGAGCTAGGGCTAGTGAGAGCGGTAGGCGTAGCGCTGGGGTAGGCATAGGGCAAGGGGTGGGTGTCGAGGTAAACCTCGGTGTAGGCCTAGGGCCAGGAGTGGGAGCTATGTCTAGTGGTAGGGTTGGGGGTGGGCCTATGGGTAGGGGGAGCTGTAGGGGCAGGGGTAGTGGTAGGACCAGAGGTAGTGCTAGGCGTAGGCCTAAAGCGAGGGGTAGTGCTCGGGGTAGGGTTAGTTGAAGGGCTAGTGTTTGGCAGAGGCCCACGGGCAGTGTTAGGGTTAGGGCTCATTTTAGGCCTAGGACTAGTGGTAGTGGTAGGGGATGGCCGAGGGCTAGGCGTAACTGTCACTAGAGGGCTCCGGGTAGTCCTAGGACTCCGAAAGGATGTAGGGCTGGATTAGGGTGTGGCTAATGGTGGGTCCAGGGGGATTTCGTAGGACACGGGTTAGTGCTCTGGCTATCGGTAGGGCAAGGTGTACCGGTTGGCGACGGGCAAGTGCTAGGCTCGGACTAGAGTGAGCACTGGGCGTTGGTCTAGGGCCCGAGGTAGGGCTAGTGGGAGCGGTAGGCGTAGCGCTGGGGTAGGCAAAGGGCAAGGGGTGGGTGTCGGGGTAAACCTCGGAGTAGGCCTAGGACCAGGAGTGGGAGCTGTGGCTAGGGGTAGGGATGGGGGTGGGCCTATGGGTAGCGGGAGCTGTAGGGACAGGGGTAGGGGTGGGACCAGAGTTAGTGCTAGGCGTAGGCCTAGGGCGAGGGGTAGTGCTCGGGGTAACCTAACACTAACCCTAACCCTATTACTAACCGTAACCCAAACCCTAACCCTAACACCAACCCTAACCCTAAGCCTAATGCTAACCCTAACCCTATACCTAACACCAACCCTAACCCTAACCGTAACCCTAACACTAACCCTAACCCTAACCCTAACCCTAACCCCAAACCTAACCCTAACCCTAAACCTAACCCTAACCCTATACCTAACTCCAACCCTAACCCTAACCCTAACCCTAACCATAACACCAACCCTAACCCTAATCCTAACCCTAACCCTAACCCTAACCCTAACACCAACCCTAACCGTAACCCTAACCCTAACCCTAACCCTAAACCTAACACCAAAACTAACCCTAACCCTAACCCTAACCCTAACACCAACCCTAACCCTAACCCTAACCCTAAACCCTAATCCTAACCCTAACCCTAACCCTAACCCTAACCCTAACAAGGGCAAGGTGTAGTGGTCAGCGACGGGCAAGTTCTAGGCCTCGGACTAGAAGGAGCCATGTGCGTTGGTCTAGGGCCTGAGCTAGGGCTAGTGAGAGCGGTAGGCGTAGCGCTGGGGTAGGCATAGGGCAAGGGGTGGGTGTCGAGGTAAACCTCGGAGTAGGCCTAGGGCCAGGAGTGGGAGCTGTGGCTAGTGGTAGCGTTGGGGGTGGGCCTATGGGTAGGGGGAGCTGTAGGGCCAGGGGTAGTGGTAGGACCAGAGGTAGTGCTAGGCGTAGGCCTAAAGCGAGGGGTAGTGCTCGGGGTAGGGTTAGTTGAAAGGCTAGTGTTTGGCAGAGGCCCACGGGCAGTGTTAGGGTTAGGGCTCATTTTAGGCCTAGGACTAGTGGTAGTGGTAGGGGATGGCCGAGGGCTAGGCGTAACTGTCACAAGAGGGCTCCGGGTAGTCCTAGGACTCCGAAAGGATGTAGGGCTGGATTAGGGAGTGGCTAATGGTGGGTACAGGGGGATTTCGTAGGACACGGGTTAGTGCTCTGGCTATCGGTAGGGCAAGGTGTACCGGTTGGCGACGGGCAAGTGCTAGGCTCGGACTAGTGTGAGCACTGGGCGTTGGTCTAGGGCCCGAGGTAGGGCTAGTGGGAGCGGTAGGCGTAGCGCTGGGGTAGGCAAAGGGCAAGGGGTGGGTGTCGGGGTAAACCTCGGAGTAGGCCTAGGACCAGGAGTTTGGAGCTGTGGCTAGGGGTAGGGATGGGGGTGGGCCTACGGGTAGGGGGAGCTGTAGGGACAGGGGTAGGGGTGGGACCAGAGGTAGTGCTAGGCGTAGGCCTAGGGCGAGGGGTAGTGCTCTGGGTAACCTAACCCTAACCCTAACCCTAACACTAACACTAACTCTAACCCTAACCCTAAACCTAACACCAACCCTAACCGTAACCCTAACCCTAACCCTAACCCTAACCCTATACCTAACACCAACCCTAACCCTAACCCTAACCCTAACCCTAACACCAACCCTAACCCTAACCCTAACCCTAACCCTAATACCAACCCTAACCCTAAACCTAACCCTAACCCTAACACCAATCCTAACCCTAATCCTAACCCTAACCCTAACCCTAACACCAACCCTAACTCTAACCCTAACCCTAGCCCTAACCCTAACCCTAACACCAACACTAACCCTAACCCTAACCCTAACCCTAACCCTATGCCTAACACGAACCCTAACCCTAACCCTAACCCTAACACCAACCCTAACCCTAACCCTAACCCTAACCCTAAACCTAACACCAACCCTAACCCTAACCCAAACACTAACCATAACACCAACCCTAACCCTAACCCTAACCCTAACCCTAACACCAACCCTAACCCTAACCCTAACCCTAACTCTAACCCTAACCCTAACCCTAACACCAACCCTAACCCTAACCCTAACCCTTACACCAACCCTAACCCTAACCCTAACCCTAAACCTAACACCAACCCTAACCCTAACCCAAACACTAAACCTAACACCAAGTCTAACCCTAACCCTAACCCTAACCCTAACACCAACCCTAACCCTAACCCTAACCCTAACTCTAACCCTAACCCTAACCCTAACACCAACCCTAACCCTAACCCTAACCCTAACCCTAACACCAACCCTAACCCTAATCCTAACCCTAACCCTAACCCTAACACCAACCCTAACCCTAACCCTAACCCTAACCCTAACACCAACCCTAACCCTAACCCTAACCCTAACCCTAACCCTATGCCTAACACCAACACTAACCCTAACCCTAACCCTAACACCAACCCTAACCCTAATCCTAACCCTAACCCTATCCCTAACCCTAACACTAACCCTAACCCTAACCCTAACACCAACCCTAACCCTAACCCTAACCCTAACCCTATACTTAACACCAACCCTAACCCTAACCCTAACCCTAACCCTAACACCAACCCTAACCCTAACCCTAACCCTAACCCTAACCCTAACATTAACCCTAACCCTAATCCTAACCCTAACCCTAACCCTAACCCTAACCCTAACCCTAACACCAACCCTAAACCTAACCCTAACCCTAACCCTAAACCTAACAACAACCCTAACCCTAACCCTAACCCTAACCCTAACACCAACCCTAAACCTAACCCTAACCCTAACCCTAACCCTAAACCTAACACCAACCCTAACCCTAACCCTAACCCTAACCATAACACCAACCCAAACCCTAACCCTAACACCAACCCTAACCCTAACCCTAATGCTAACCCTAACCCTATACCTAACACCAACCCTAACCCTAACCCTAACCCTAACACTAACCCTAACCCTAACCCTAACCCTAACACCAACCCTAACCCTAACCCTAACCCTAACCCTAACCCTATGCCTAACACGAACCCTAACCCTAACCCTAACCCTAACACCAACCCTAACCCTAACCCTAACCCTAACCCTAAACCTAACACCAACCCTAACCCTAACCCAAACACTAACCATAACACCAACCCTAACCCTAACCCTAACCCTAACTCTAACCCTAACCCTAACCCTAACCCTAACCCTAACTCTAACCCTAACCCTAACCCTAACACCAACCCTAACCCTAACCCTAACCCTAACCCTAACCCTTACACCAACCCTAACCCTAACCCTAACCCTAAACCTAACACCAACCCTAACCCTAACCCAAACACTAAACCTAACACCAACTCTAACCCTAACCTTAACCCTAACCCTAACACCAACCCTAACCCTAACCCTAACCCTAACTCTAACCCTAACCCTAACCCTAACACCAACCCTAACCCTAACCCTAACCCTAACACCAACCCTAACCCTAATCCTAACCCTAACCCTAACACCAACACTAACCCTAACCCTAACCCTAACCCTAACACCAACCCTAACCCTAACCCTAACCCTAACCCTATGCCTAACACCAACACTAACCCTAACCCTAACCCTAACCCTAACACCAACCCTAACCCTAATCCTAACCCTAACCCTATCCCTAACACTAACACTAACCCTAACCCTAACCCTAACCCTAACACCAACCCTAACCCTAACCCTAACCCTAACCCTAACCCTATACTTAACACCAACCCAAACCCTAACCCTAACCCTAACCCTAACACCAACCCTAACCCTAACCCTAACCCTAACCCTAACATTAACCCTAACCCTAATCCTAACCCTAACCCTAAACCTAACCCTAACCGTAACCCTAACACCAACCCTAAACCTAACCCTAACCCTAACCCTAACCCTAAACCTAACACCAACCCTAACCCTAACCCTAACCCTAACCATAACATCAAACCTAACCCTAACCCTAACCCTAAACCCTAATCCTAACCCTAACCCTAACCCTAACCCTAACACTAACCCTAACCCTAACCCTAACCCTAACACCAACCCTAACCGTAACCCTAACCCTAACCCTAACCCTAAACCTAACACCAACACTAACCCTAACCCTAACCCTAACCCTAACACCAACCCTAACCCTAACCCTAACCCTAACCCTAACCCTATACTTAACACCAACCCAAACCCTAACCCTAACCCTAACCCTAACACCAACCCTAACCCTAACCCTAACCCTAACCCTAACATTAACCCTAACCCTAATCCTAACCCTAACCCTAACCCTAACCCTAACCGTAACCCTAACACCAACCCTAAACCTAACCCTAACCCTAACCCTAAACCTAACACCAACCCTAACCCTAACCCTAACCCTAACCATAACACCAAACCTAACCCTAACCCTAACCCTAAACCCTAATCCTAACCCTAACCCTAACCCTAACACTAACCCTAACCCTAACCCTAACCCTAACACCAACCCTAACCGTAACCCTAACCCTAACCCTAACCCTAAACCTAACACCAACACTAACCCTAACCCTAACCCTAACCCTAACACCAACCCTAACCCTAACCCTAACCCTAAACCCTAATCCTAACCCTAACCCTAACCCTAACCCTAACCCTAACAAGGGCAAGGTGTAGTGGTCAGCGACGGGCAAGTTCTAGGCCTCGGACTAGAAGGAGCCATGTGCGTTGGTCTAGGGCCTGAGCTAGGGCTAGTGAAAGTGGTAGGCGTAGCGCTGGGGTAGGCATAGGGCAAGGGGTGGGTGTCGAGGTAAACCTCGGAGTAGGCCTAGGGCCAGGAGTGGGAGCTGTGGCTAGTGGTAGCGTTGGGGGTGGGCCTATGGGTAGGGGGAGCTGTAGGGCCAGGGGTAGTGGTAGGACCAGAGGTAGTGCTAGGCGTAGGCCTAAAGCGAGGGGTAGTGCTCGGGGTAGGGTTAGTTGAAAGGCTAGTGTTTGGCAGATGCCCACGGGCAGTGTTAGGGTTAGGGCTCATTTTAGGCCTAGGACTAGTGGTAGTGGTAGGGGATGGCCGAGGGCTAGGCGTAACTGTCACAAGAGGGCTCCGGGTAGTCCTAGGACTCCGAAAGGATGTAGGGCTGGATTAGGGTGTGGCTAATGGTGGGTCCAGGAAGATTTCGTAGGACGCGGGTTAGTGCTCTGGCAATCGGTAGGGCAAGGTGTACCGGTTGGCGACGGGCAATTGCTAGGCTCGGACTAGAGTGAGCACTGGGCGTTGGTCTAGGGCCCGAGGTAGGGCTAGTGGGAGCGGTAGGCGTAGCGCTGGGGTAGGCAAAGGGCAAGGGGTGGGTGTCGTGGTAAACCTCGGAGTAGGCCTAGGACCAGGAGTGGGAGCTGTGGCTAGGGGTAGGGATGGGGGTGGGCCTATGGGTAGGGGGAGCTGTAGGGACAGGGGTAGGGGTAGGACCAGAGGTAGTGCTAGGCGTAGGCCTACGGCGAGGGGTAGTGCTCGGGGTAACCTAACCCTAACCCTAACCCTAACACTAACACTAACTCTAACCCTAACCCTAAACCTAACACCAACCCTAACCGTAACCCTAACCCTAACCCTAACCCTAACCCTATACCTAACACCAACCCTAACCCTAACCCTAACCCTAACACCAACCCTAACCCTAACCCTAACCCTAACCCTAACACCAACCCTAACCCTAAACCTAACCCTAACCCTAACACCAATCCTAACCCTAATCCTAACCCTAACCCTAACCCTAACACCAACCCTAACCCTAACCCTAACCCTAGCCCTAACCCTAACCCTAACACCAACCCTAACCCTAACCCTAACCCTAACCCTATGCCTAACACGAACCCTAACCCTAACCCTAACCCTAACACCAACCCTAACACTAACCCTAACCCTAAACCTAACACCAACCCTAACCCTAACCCAAACACTAACCATAACACCAACCCTAACCCTAACCCTAACCCTAACCCTAACACCAACCCTAACCCTAACCCTAACCCTAACCCTAACTCTAACCCTAACCCTAACCCTAACACCAACCCTAACCCTAACCCTAACCCTAACCCTTACACCAACCCTAACCCTAACCCTAACCCTAAACCTAAAACCAACCCTAACCCTAACCCAAACACTAAACCTAACACCAACTCTAACCCTAACCCTAACCCTAACCCTAACACCAACCCTAACCCTAACCCTAACCCTAACTCTAACCCTAACCCTAACCCTAACACCAACCCTAACCCTAACCCTAACCCTAACCCTAACACCAACCCTAACCCTAATCCTAACCCTAACCCTAACACCAACACTAACCCTAACCCTAACCCTAACCCTAACACCAACCCTAACCCTAACCCTAACCCTAACCCTATGCCTAACACCAACACTAACCCTAACCCTAACCCTAACCCTAACACCAACCCTAACCCTAATCCTAACCCTAACCCTATCCCTAACACTAACACTAACCCTAACCCTAACCCTAACCCTAACACCAACCCTAACCCTAACCCTAACCCTAACCCTAACCCTATACTTAACACCAACCCAAACCCTAACCCTAACCCTAACCCTAACACCAACCCTAACCCTAACCCTAACCCTAACCCTAACCCTAACATTAACCCTAACCCTAATCCTAACCCTAACCCTAACCCTAACCCTAACCGTAACCCTAACACCAACCCTAAACCTAACCCTAACCCTAACCCTAACCCTAAACCTAACACCAACCCTAACCCTAACCCTAACCCTAACCATAACACCAAACCTAACCCTAACCCTAACCCTAAACCCTAATCCTAACCCTAACCCTAACCCTAACACTAACCCTAACCCTAACCCTAACCCTAACCCCAAACCTAACCCTAACCCTAACCCTAACCCTAACCCTATACCTAACACCAACCCTAACCCTAACCCTAAGCCTAACCCTAACCATAACACCAACCCTAACCCTAATCCTAACCCTAACCCTAACCCTAACCCTAACACCAACCCTAACCGTAACCCTAACCCTAACCCTAACCCTAAACCTAACACCAACCCTAACCCTAACCCTAACCCTAACCCTAACACCAACCGTAACCCTAACCCTAACCCTAAACCCTAATCCTAACCCTAACCCTAACCCTAACCCTAACCCTAACCCTAACCCTAACAAGGGCAAGGTGTAGTGGTCAGCGACGGGCAAGTTCTAGGCCTCGGACTAGAAGGAGCCATGTGCGTTGGTCTAGGGCCCGAGCTAGGGCTAGTGAGAGCGGTAGGCGTAGCGCTGGGGTAGGCATAGGGCAAGGGGTGGGTGTCGAGGTAAACCTCGGAGTAGGCCTAGGGCCAGGAGTGGGAGCTGTGGCTAGTGGTAGGGTTGGGGGTGGGCCTATGGGTAGGGGGAGCTGTAGGGCCAGAGGTAGTGGTAGGACCAGAGGTAGTGCTAGGCGTAGGCCTAAAGCGAGGGGTAGTGCTCGGGGTAGGGTTAGTTGAAGGGCTAGTGTTTGGCAGAGGCCCACGGGCAGTGTTAGGGTTAGGGCTCATTTTAGGCCTAGGACTAGTGGTAGTGGTAGGGGATGGCCGAGGGCTAGGCGTAACTGTCACAAGAGGGCTCCGGGTAGTCCTAGGACTCCGAAAGGATGTAGGGCTGGATTAGGGTGTGGCTAATGGTGGGTCCAGGGGGATTTCGTAGGACACGGGTTAGTGCTCTGGCTATCGGTAGGGCAAGGTGTACCGGTTGGCGACGGGCAAGTGCTAGGCTCGGACTAGAGTGAGCACTGGGCGTTGCTCTAGGGCCCGAGGTAGGGCTAGTGGGAGAGGTAGGCGTAGCGCTGGGGTAGGCAAAGGGCAAGGGGTGGGTGTCGGGGTAAACCTCGGAGTAGGCCTAGGACCAGGAGTGGGAGCTGTGGCTAGGGGTAGGGATGGGGGTGGGCCTATGGGTAGCGGGAGCTGTAGGGACAGGGGTAGGGGTGGGACCAGAGTTAGTGCTAGGCGTAGACCTAGGGCGAGGGGTAGTGCTCGGGGTAACCTAACACTAACCCTAACCCTATTACTAACCCTAACCCAAACCCTAACCCTAACACCAACCCTAACCCTAACCCTAATGCTAACCCTAACCCTATACCTAACACCAACCCTAACCCTAACCCTAACCCTAACACTAACCCTAACCCTAACCCTAACCCTAACCCTAACCCCAAACCTAACCCTAACCCTAACCCTAACCCTAACCCTAACCCTAACCCTATACCTAACACCAACCCTAACCCTAACCCTAACCCTAACCCTAACCATAACACCAACCCTAACCCTAATCCTAACCCTAACCCTAACCCTAACCCTAACACTAACCCTAACCCTAACCCTAACCCCAAACCTAACCCTAACCCTAACCCTAACCATAACCCTAACCATAACACCAACCCTAACCCTAATCCTAACCCTAACCCTAACCCTAACCCTAACACCAACCCTAACCGTAACCCTAACCCTAACCCTAACCCTAAACCTAACACCAACCCTAACCCTAACCCTAACCCTAACCCTAACACCAATCATAACCCTAACCCTAACCCTAAACACTAATCCTAACCCTAACCCTAACCCTAACCCTAACCCTAACAAGGGCAAAGTGTAGTGGTCAGCGACGGGCAAGTTCTAGGCCTCGGAGTAGAAGGAGCCATGTGCGTTGGTCTAGGGCCCGAGCTAGGGCTAGTGAGAGCGGTAGGCGTAGCGCTGGGGTAGGCATAGGGCAACGGGTGGGTGTCGAGGTAAACCTCTGAGTAGGCCTAGGGCCAGGAGTGGGAGCTGTGGCTAGTGGTAGGGTTGGGGGTGGGCCTATGGGTAGGGGGAGCTGTAGGGCCAGGGGTAGTGGTAGGACCAGAGGTAGTGCTAGGCGTAGGCCTAAAGCGAGGGGTAGTGCTCGGGGTAGGGTTAGTTGAAGGGCTACTGTTTGGCAGAGGCCGACGGGCAGTGTTAGGGTTAGGGCTCATTTTAGGCCTAGGACTAGTGGTAGTGGTAGGGGATGGCCGACGGCTAGGCGTAACTGTCACAAGAGGGCTCCGGGTAGTCCTAGGACTCCGAAAGGATGTAGGGCTGGATTAGGGTGTGGCTAATGGTGGGTCCAGGGGGATTTCGTAGGACACGGGTTAGTGCGCTGGCTATCGGTAGGGCAAGGTGTACCGGTTGGCGACGGGCAAGTGCTAGGCTCGGACTAGAGTGAGCACTGGGCGTTGGTCTAGGGTCCGAGGTAGGGCTAGTGGGAGCGGTAGGCGTAGCGCTGGGGTAGGCAAAGGGCAAGGGGTGGGTGTCGGGGTAAACCTCGGAGTAGGCCTAGGACCAGGAGTGGGAGCTGTGGCTAGGGGTAGGGATGGGGGTGGGCCTATGGGTAGCGGGAGCTGTAGGGACAGGTGTAGGGGTGGGACCAGAGTTAGTGCTAGGCGTAGGCCTAGGGCGAGGGTTAGTGCTCGGGGTAACCTAACACTAACCCTAACCCTATTACTAACCCTAACCCAAACCCTAACCCTAACACCAACCCTAACCCTAACCCTAATGCTAACCCTAACCCTATACCTAACACCAACCCTAACCCTAACCCTAACCCTAACACTAACACCAACCCTAACCCTAACCATAACCCTATACCTAACACCAACCCTAACCCTAACCCTAACCCTAACCCTATCACCAACACTAACCATAACCCTAACCCTATACCTAAAAGCAACCCTAACCCTAACCCTAACCCTAACACCAACCCTAACCCTAACACTAACCCTAACCCTAACCCTAACCCTAACCCTATACCTAACACCAACCCTAACCCTAACCCTAAACCCTAACCCTAACCCTAACCCTAACAAGGGCAAGGTGTACTGGTCAGCGACGGGCAAGTTCTAGGCCTCGGACGAGAGAGAGCCATGGGCGTTGGTCTAGAGCCCGAGCTATGGCTAGTGGAAACGGTAGGCGTAGCGCTGGGGTAGGCATAGGGCAAGGGGTGGGTGTCGAGGTAAACCTCGGTGTAGGCCTAGGGCCAGGAGTGGAAGCTCTGGCTAGGGGTAGCGGTGGGGGTGGACCTATGGGTAGGGGGAGCTGTAGAATCAGGGGTAGTGGTAGGACCAGCGGTAGTGCTATGCGTAGGCCTAAGGCGAGGGGTAGTGCTCGGGGTAACCTAACCCTAACCCTAACCCTAACCCTAACACTAACCCTAACCCTAACCCTAACCCTAACACCAACCCTAACCCTAACCCTAACCCTAACCCTATACCTAACACCAACCCTAACCCTAACCCTAACCCTAACCCTAACACCAACCCTACCCTAACCCTAACCCTAACCCTAACCCTAACCATAACCCTAACACCAACCCTAACCCTAACCCTAACCCTAACACCAACCCTAACCCTAATCCTAACCCTAACCCTAACCCTAACACCAACCCTAACCCTAACCCTAACCCTAACCCTAAAACCAACCCAAACCCTAACCCTAACCCTATGCCTAACACGAACCCTAACCCTAACCCTAACCCTAACCCTAACACCAACCCTAACCCTAACCATAACCCTAAACCTAAACCTAACACCAACCCTAACCCTAACCCAAACCCTAACCCTAACACCAACCCTAACCCTAACCCTAAACCTAACCCTAACCCTAACACCAACCCTAACCCTAACCCTAACCCTAACTCTAACCCTACCCTAACCCTAACACCAACCCTAACCCTAACCCTAACCCTAACCCTAACACAAATCCTAACCCTAACCCTAACCCTAACTCTAACCCTAAGCCTAACCCTAACACCAACCCTAACCCTAACCCTAAACCTAACCCTAACCCTAACACCAACCCTAACCCTAATCCTAACCCTAACCCTAACCCTAACACCAACCCTAACCCTAACCCTAACACCAACCCTAACCCTAACCGTAACCCTAACCCTAACCCTAACCCTAACCCTAACCCTAACACCAACCCTAACCCTAACCCTAATCCTAACCCTAACACCAACCCTAACCCTAACCCTAATCCTAACCATAACCCTATGCCTAACACCAACACTAACCCTAACCCTAACCCTAACCCTAACCCTATACCTAACACCAACCCTAACCCTAACCCTAACCCTAACACCAACCCTAACCGTAACCCTAACCCTAACCCTAACACCAACCCTAACCCTAATCCTAACCCTAACCCTAACCCTAACCCTAACCCTTACACCAACCCTAACCCTAACCCTAACCCTAACCCTAAGCCTAACCCTAAAACTAACACCAACCCAAACCCTAACCCTAACCCTAACCCTAACACCAAACCTAACCGTAACCCTAACCCTAAACCCTAATCCTAAACCTAACCCTAACCCTAACCCTAACCCTAAACCCAACCCTAACCCTAACAAGGGCAAGGTGTACTGGTCAGCGACGGGCAAGTTCTAGGCCTCGGACTAGAGGGAGCCATGGGCGTTGGTCTAGGGCCCGAGCTAGGGCTAGTGAGAGCGGTAGGCGTAGCGCTGGGGTAGGCATAGAGCAAGCGGTGGGTGTCGAGGTAAACCTCGGAGTAGGCCTAGGGCCAGGAGTGGGAGCTGTGGCTAGGGGTAGGGATGGGGGTGGGCCTATAAGTAGGGGGAGCTGTAGAACCAGGGGTAGGGGTAGGACCAGAGGTAGTGCTAGGCGTAAGCCTAGGGCGAGGGGTAGTGCTCGGGGTAGGGTTAGGTGAAGGGCTAGTGGTTGGCAGAGGTTCACGGGCAGTGTTAGGGTTAGGGCTCATGTTAGGCCTACGACTAGTGGTAGTGGTAGGGGTTGGCCGAGGGCTAGGGGTAGGTGTCACGGGAGGGCTCCGAGTAGTCCTAGGACTCGGAACGGGTGTAGGGCTGGATTAGGGTGTGGTAAGGGTGGGTCCAGGGTGATTTCGTAGGACACGGGTTAGTATTCTGGCTATTGGTAGGCAAGGTGTACTGGTCGGAGACGGGCAAGTGCTAGGATTCGGACTAGAGTGAGCACTGGGCGTTGGACTAGGACCCGAGCTAGGGCTAGTGGGAGCATTAGGCGTAGCACTGGGTTAGGCATAGGGCAAGGGGTGGGTGTCGGGGTAAACCTCTGAGTAGGCTTTGGGCCAGAGGTTGGAGTTGTGTCTAGGGGTAGGGATAGGGGTGTGCCTATGAGTAGGGGGAGCTGTAGGGCCAGGGGTAGGGGTAGGACCAGAGGTAGTGCTAGGCGTAAGCCTAGGGCGAGGGGTAGTGCTCGGGGTAGGGTTAGGTGAAGGGCATTGGTTGGCAGAGGCCCAAGGGCAGTGTTAGATTTAGGGCTCATGTTAGGCCTAGGACTAGTGGTAGTGGTAGGAGATGGCCGAGGGCTAGGGGTAACTTTCACGGGAGGGCTCCGGGTAGTCCTAGGACTCCGAACGGATGTAGGGCTGGATTAGGGTGTGGCTAATGGTGGGTCCAGGGTGATTTCGTAGGACACGGGTTAGTGCTCTGTCTATCGGTAGGGCAAGGTGTACCGGTTGGCGACGGGCAAGTGCTAGGCTTCGGACTAGAGTGAGCACTGGGCGTTGGTCTAGGGCCCGAGGTAGGGCTAGTGGGAGCGGTAGGCGTAGCGCTATGGTAGGCAAAGAGCAAGGGGTGGGTGTCGGGGTAAACCTCGGAGTAGGCCTAGGACCAGGAGTGGGAGCTGTGGCTAGGAGTAGGGATGGGGGTGGGCCTATGGGTAGGGGGAGATGTAGGGACAGGGTTAGGGGTAGGACCAAAGGTAGTGCTAGGCGTAGGCCTAGGGCGAGGGGTAGTGCTCGGGGTAACCTAACCCTAACCCTAACACTAATCCTAACCCTAACCCTAACCCTAACACCAACCCTAACACTAACCCTAACCCTAACCCTCACCCTAACACCAACCCTAACCCTAACCCTAAACCTAACCCTAACACCAACCCTAACCCTAATCCTAACCCTAACCCTAACCCTAACACCAACACTAACCCTAACCCTAACCCTAACACCAACCCTAACCCTAACCCTAACCCTAACCCTCACCCTATGCCTAACACGAACCCTAAACCTAACCCTTACCCTAACCCTAACACCAACCCTAACCCTAATCCTAACTCTAACCCTAACCCTAACCCTAACCCTAACCCTAACCCTAACACCAACCCTAACCCTAACCCTAACCCTAACACCAACCCTAACTCTAATCGTAACCCTAACCCTAACCCTAACACCAACCCTAACACTAACCCTAACCCTAACCCTAACCCTAACCCTAACACCAACCCTAACCCTAACCCTAACCCTAACCCTAACACCAACCCTAACCATAATCCTAACCCTAACCCTAACCCTAACACCAACCCTAACCCTAACCCTAACCCTAACATTAACCCTAACCCTAACCCTAACCCTCACCCTATGCCTAACACGAACCCTAACCCTAACCCTAACCCTAACCCTAACACCAACCCTAACCCTAATCCTAACCCTAACCCTAACCCTAACCCTAAACCTAACCCTAACCCTAACACCAACCCTAACCCTAACCCTAACCCTAACCCTAACACCGACCCTAACCCTAACCCTAACCCTAAACCCTAATCCTAACCCTAACCCTAACCCTAACCCTAACCCTAACCCTAACAAGAGCAAGGTGTACTGGTCAGCGACGGGCAAGTTGTAGGCCTCGGACTAGAAGGAGCCATGGGCGTTGGTCTAGGGCCCGAGCTAGGGCTAGTGAGAGCGGTAGGCGTAGCGCTGGGGTAGGCATAGGGCAAGGGGTGGGTGTCGAGGTAAACCTCGGAGTAGGCCTAGGGCCAGGAGTGGGAGCTGTGGCTAGTGGTAGGGTTGGGGGTGCGCCTATGGGTAGGGGGAGCTGAAGGGCCAGGGGTAGTGGTAGGACCAGAGGTAGTGCTACGCGTAGGCCTAGGGCGAGGGGTAGTGCTCGGGGTAGGGTTAGTTGAAGGACTAGTGTTTGGCAGAGGCCCACGGGCAGTGTTAGGGTTAGGGCTCATGTTAAGCCTAGGACTAGTGGTAGTGGTAGGGCTTGGCCGAGGACTAGGGGTAGGTGTCACGAAATGGCTCCGGGTAGTCCTAGGACTCCGAACGGATGTAGGGCTGATTAGGGTGTGGCTAATGGTGGGTCCAGGGTGATTTCGTAGGACACGGGTTAGTGCTCTGGCTATAGGTAGGGCAAGGTGTATCGGTTGGCGACGGGCAAGTGCTAGGCTTCGGACTAGAGTGAGCACTGGGCGTTGGTCTAGGGCCCGAGGTAGGGCTAGTGGGAGCGGTAGGCGTAGCGCTGGGGTAGGCAAAGGGCAAGGGGTGGGTGTCGGGGTAAACCTCGGAGTAGGCCTAGGACCAGGAGTGGGAGCTGTGGCTAGGGGTAGGGATGGGGGTGCGCCTATGGGTAGGGGGAGCTGTAGGGACAGGGGTAGGGGTAGGACCAGAGGTAGTGCTACGCATAGGCCTAGGGTGAGGGGTAGTGCTCGGGGTAACCTAACCCTAACCCTAACCCTAACCCTAACACCAACCCTAACCCTAACCCTAACCCTAACCCTAACCCTAACCCTATACCTAACACCAACCCTAACCCTAACCCTAACCCTAACCCTAACCCTAATCCTAACACCAACCCTAACCCTAACCCTAACCCTAACCCTAACACCAACCCTAACCCTAACCCTAACCCTAACCCTAACCCTAACCCTATGCCTAACACCAACACTAACCCTAACCCTAACCCTAACCCTAACACCAACCCTAACCCTAATCCTAACCCTAACCCTAACCCTAACCCTAACACTAACCCTAACCCTAACCCTACCCTAACACCAACCCTAACCCTAACCCTAACCCTAACCCTAACACTATACCTAACACCAACCCTAACCCTAACCCTAACCCTAACACCAACCCTAACCGTAACCCTAAACCTAACCCTAACCCTAACACCAACCCTAACCCTAATCCTAACCCTAACCCTAACTCTAACCCTAACCCTAACCCTAACACCAACCCTAACCCTAACCCTAACCCTAACCCTAACCCTAAACCTAACACCAACCCAAAACCTAACCCTAACCCTAACCCTAACACCAAACCTAACCCTAACCCTAACCCTAAACCCTAATCCTAAACCTAAACCTAACCCTAACCCTAACCCTAACCCTAACCCTAACCCTATCAAGGGCAAGGTGTAGTGGTCAGCGACGGGCAAGTTCTAGGCCTCGGACTAGAGGGAGCCATGGGCGTTGGTCTAGGGCCCGAGCTAGGGCTAGTGAGAGCGGTAGGCGTAGCGCTGGGGTAGGCATAGAGCAAGCGGTGAGTGTCGAGGTAAACCTCGGAGTAGGCCTAGGGCCAGGAGTGGGAGCTGTGGCTAGGGGTAGGGATGGGGTTGGGCCTATAAGTAGGGGGAGCTGTAGAACCAGGGGTAGGGGTAGGACCAGAGGTAGTGCTAGGCGTAAGCCTAGGGCGAGGGTTAGTGCTCGGGGTAGGGTTAGGTGAAGGGCTAGTGGTTGGCAGAGGCCCACGGGCAGTGTTAGGGTTAGGGCTCATGTTAGGCCTAGGACTAGTGGTAGTGGTAGGGGTTGGCCGAGGGCTAGGGGTAGGTGTCACGGGAGGGCTCCGAGTAGTCCTAGGACTCGGAACGGGTGTAGGGCTGGATTAGGGTGTGGCTAATGGTGGGTCCAGGGTGATTTCGTAGGACACGGGTTAGTGCTCTGGCTATCGGTAGGGCAAGGTGTACCGGTTGGCGACGCGCAAGTGCTAGGCTTCGGACTAGAGTGAGCACTGGGCGTTGGTCTAGGGCCCGAGGTAGGGCTAGTGGGAGCGGTAGGCGTAGCGCTATGGTAGGCAAAGAGCAAAGGGTGGGTGTCGGGGTAAACCTCGGAGTAGGCCTAGGACCAGGAGTGGGAGCTGTGGCTAGGGGTAGGGATGGGGGTGGGCCTATGGGTAGGGGGAGCTGTAGGGACAGGGGTAGGGGTAGGACCAGAGGTAGTGCTAGGCGTAGCCCTAGGGCGAGGGGTAGTGCTCGGGGTAACCTAACCCTAACCCTAACCCTAACCCTAACACTAATCCTAACCCTAACCCTAACCCTAACACCAACCCTAACACTAACCAAACCCTAACCCTAACCCTAACCCTAACACCAACCCTAACCCTAACCCTAACCCTAACCCTAACACCAACCCTAACCATAATCCTAACCCTAACCCTAACCCTAAAACCAACCCTAACCCTAACACTAACCCTAACCCTAACCCTAACCCTGACACCAACCCTAACCCTAACCCTAACCCTAACCCTATACCTAACACCAACCCTAACCCTAACCCTAAACCCTAACCATAACCCTAACCCTAACCCTAACAAGGGCAAGGTGTACTGGTCAGCGACGGGCAAGTTCTAGGCCTCGGACGAGAGAGAGCCATGGGCCTTGGTCTAGGGCCCGAGCTATGGCTAGTGGAAACGGTAGGCGTAGCGCTGGGGTAGGCATAGGGCAAGGGGTGGGTGTCGAGGTAAACCTCGGTGTAGGCCTAGGGCCAGGAGTGGGAACTGTGGCTAGGCGTAGGGGTGGGGGTGGACCTATGTGTAGGGGGAGCTGTAGGGCCAGGGGTAGTGGTAGGACCAGCGGTAGTGCTAGGCGTAGGCCTAGGGCGAGGGGTAGTGCTCGGGGTAACCTAACCCTAACCCTAACTCTAACCCTAACACTAACCCTAACCCTAACCCTAACCCTAACACCAACACTAACCCTAACCCTAACCCTAACCCTAACCCTAACCCTAACACCAACCCTAACCCTAACCCTAACCCTAACCCTAACCATAACCCTAACACCAACCCTAACCCTAACCCTAATCCTAACCCTAACACCAACCCTAACCCTAATCCTAACCCTAACCCTAACCCTAACACCAACCCTAACCCTAACCATAACCCTAACCCTAACACCAACCCTAACCCTAACCCTAACCCTAACCCTATGCCTAACACAAACCCTAACCCTAACCCTAACCCTAACCATAACCCTAACACCAACCCTAACCCTAACCCTAACCCTAACCCTAACACCAACCCTAACCCTAACCATAACCCTAACCCTAACACCAACCCTAACCCTAACCCTAACTCTAACCCTAACCTTAACCCTAACACCAACCCTAACCCTAACCCTAACCCTAACCCTAACACAAATCCTAACCCTAATCCTAACCCTAACCTTAACCCGAACAAGGGCAAGGTGTAGTGGTCAGCGACGGGCAAGTTCAAGGCCTCGGACTAGAAGGAGCCATGTGCGTAGGTCTAGGGCCCAAGCTAGGGCTAGTGAGAGCGGTAGGCGTAGCGCTTGGGTAGGCCTAGGGCCAGGAGTGGGAGCTGTGGCTAGTGGTAGGGTTGGGGGTTGGCCTATGGGTAGGGGGAGCTGTAGGGCCAGGGGTAGTGGTAGGACCAGAGGTAGTGCTAGGCGTAGGCCTAGGGCGAGGGGTAGTGCTCGGGGTAGGGTTAGTTGAAGGGCTAGTGTTTGGCAGAGGCCCACGGACAGTGTTAGGGTTAGGGCTCATGTTAGGCCTAGGACTAGTGGTAGTGGTAGGGGTTGGCCGAGGACTAGGGGTAGGTGTCACGAAATGGCTCCGGGTAGTCCTAGGACTCCGAACGGATGTAGGGCTGGATTAGGGTGTGGCTAATGGTGGGTCCAGGGTGATTTCCTAGGACACGGGTTAGTGCTCTGGCTATCGGTAGGGCAAGGTGTACCAGTTGGCGACGGGCAAGTGCTAGGCTTCGGACTAGAGTGAGCACTGGGCGTTGGTCTAGGGCCCGAGGTAGGGCTAGTGGGAGCGGTAGGCGTAGCGCTGGGGTAGGCAAAGGGCAAGGGGTGGGTGTCGGGGTAAACCTCGGAGTAGGCCTAGAACCAGGAGTGGGAGCTGTGGCTAGGGGTAGGGATGGGGTTGGGCCTATGGGTAGGGGGAGCTGTAGGGACAGGGGTAGGTGTAGGACCAGAGGTAGTGCTAGGCGTAGGCCTAGGGCGAGGGGTAGTGCTCGGGGTAACCTAACCCTAACCCTAACCCTAACCCTAACCCTAACCCTAACACTAACCCTAACCCTAACCCTAACACCAACCCTAACCCTAACCCTAACCCTAACCCTAACCCTATACCTAACACCAACCCTAACCCTAACCCTAACCCTAACCCTAACCCTAACACCAACCCTAACACTAACCCTAACCCTAACCCTAACCCTAACCCTAACCCTAACACCAACCCTAACCCTAACCCTAACCCTAACCCTAACCCTAACCCTAACACCAACCCTAACCATAATCCTAACCCTAACCCTAACCCTAACACCAACCCTAACCCTAACCCTAACCCTAACATTAACCCTAACCCTAACCCTAACCCTCACCCTATGCCTAACACGAACCCTAACCCTAACCCTAACCCTAACCCTAACACCAACCCTAACCCTAATCCTAACCCTAACCCTAACACTAACCCTAACCCTAACCCTAACACCAACCCTAACCCTAACCCTAACCCTAACCCTAACACCGACCCTAACCCTAACCCTAACCCTAAACCCTAATCCTAACCCTAACCCTAACCCTAACCCTAACCCTAACCCTAACAAGGGCAAGGTGTACTGGTCAGCGACGGGCAAGTTCTAGGCCTCGGACTAGAAGGAGCCATGGGCGTTGGTCTAGGGCCCGAGCTAGGGCTAATGAGAGCGGTAGGCGTAGCGCTGGGGTAGGCATAGGGCAAGGGGTGGGTGTCGAGGTAAACCTCGGAGTAGGCCTAGGGCCAGGAGTGGGAGCTGTGGCTAGTGGTAGGGTTGGGGGTGGGCCTATGGGTAGGGGGATCTGTAGGGCCAGGGGTAGTGGTAGGACCAGAGGTAGTGCTGGGCGTAGGCCTAGGGCGAGGGGTAGTGCTCGGGGTAGGGTTAGTTGAAGGGCTAGTGTTTGGCAGAGGCCCACGGGCAGTGTTAGGGTTAGGGCTCATGTTAAGCCTAGGACTAGTGGTAGTGGTAGGGCTTAGCCGAGGACTAGGGGTAGGTGTCACGAAATGGCTCCGGGTAGTCCTAGGACTCCGAACGGATGTAGGGCTGATTAGGGTGTGGCTAATGGTGAGTCCAGGGTGATTTCGTAGGACACGGGTTAGTGCTCTGGCTATAGGTAGGGCAAGGTGTATCGGTTGGCGACGGGCAAGTGCTAGGCTTCGGACTAGAGTGAGCACTGGGCGTTGGTCTAGGGCCTGAGGTAGGGCTAGTGGGAGCGGTAGGCGTAGCGCTGGGGTAGGCAAAGGGCAAGGGGTGGGTGTCGGGGTAAACCTCGGAGTAGGCCTAGGACCAGGAGTGGGAGCTGTGGCTAGGGGTAGGGATGGGGGTGCGCCTATGGGTAGGGGGAGCTGTAGGGACAGGGGTAGGGGTAGGACCAGAGGTAGTGCTAGGCGTAGGCCTAGGGTGAGGGGTAGTGCTCGGGGTAACCTAACCCTAACCCTAACCCTAACCCTAACCCTAACCCTAACACCAACCCTAACCCTAACCCTAACCCTAACCCTAACCCTAACCCTATACCTAACACCAACCCTAACCCTAACCCTAACCCTAAACCTAACCCTAATCCTAACACCAACCCTAACCCTAACCCTAACCCTAACCCTAACACCAACCCTAACCCTAACCCTAACCCTAACCCTAACCCTATGCCTAACACCAACACTAACCCTAACCCTAACCCTAACCCTAACACCAACCCTAACCCTAATCCTAACCCTAACCCTAACCCTAACCCTAATACTAACCCTAACCCTAACCCTACCCTAACACCAACCCTAACCCTAACCCTAACCCTAACCCTAACCCTAACCCTATACCTAACACCAACCCTAACCCTAACCCTAACCCTAACCCTAACCCTAATCCTAACACCAACCCTAACCCTAACCCTAACCCTAACCCTAACACCAACCCTAACCCTAACCCTAACCCTAACCCTAACCCTAACCCTATGCCTAACACCAACACTAACCCTAACCCTAACCCTAACCCTAACACCAACCCTAACCCTAATCCTAACCCTAACCCTAACCCTAACCCTAACACTAACCCTAACCCTAACCCTACCCTAACACCAACCCTAACCCTAACCCTAACCCTAACCCTAACACTATACCTAACACCAACCCTAACCCTAACCCTAACCCTAACACCAACCCTAACCGTAACCCTAAACCTAACCCTAACCCTAACACCAACCCTAACCCTAATCCTAACCCTAACCCTAACTCTAACCCTAACCCTAACCCTAACACCAACCCTAACCCTAACCCTAACCCTAACCCTAACCCTAAACCTAACACCAACCCAAAACCTAACCCTAACCCTAACCCTAACACCAAACCTAACCCTAACCCTAACCCTAAACCCTAATCCTAAACCTAAACCTAACCCTAACCCTAACCCTAACCCTAACCCTAACCCTATCAAGGGCAAGGTGTAGTGGTCAGCGACGGGCAAGTTCTAGGCCTCGGACTAGAGGGAGCCATGGGCGTTGGTCTAGGGCCCGAGCTAGGGCTAGTGAGAGCGGTAGGCGTAGCGCTGGGGTAGGCATAGAGCAAGCGGTGAGTGTCGAGGTAAACCTCGGAGTAGGCCTAGGGCCAGGAGTGGGAGCTGTGGCTAGGGGTAGGGATGGGGTTGGGCCTATAAGTAGGGGGAGCTGTAGAACCAGGGGTAGGGGTAGGACCAGAGGTAGTGCTAGGCGTAAGCCTAGGGCGAGGGTTAGTGCTCGGTGTAGGGTTAGGTGAAGGGCTAGTGGTTGGCAGAGGCCCACGGGCAGTGTTAGGGTTAGGGCTCATGTTAGGCCTAGGACTAGTGGTAGTGGTAGGGGTTGGCCGAGGGCTAGGGGTAGGTGTCACGGGAGGGCTCCGAGTAGTCCTAGGACTCGGAACGGGTGTAGGGCTGGATTAGGGTGTGGCTAATGGTGGGTCCAGGGTGATTTCGTAGGACACGGGTTAGTGCTCTGGCTATCGGTAGGGCAAGGTGTACCGGTTGGCGACGCGCAAGTGCTAGGCTTCGGACTAGAGTGAGCACTGGGCGTTGGTCTAGGGCCCGAGGTAGGGCTAGTGGGAGCGGTAGGCGTAGCGCTATGGTAGGCAAAGAGCAAAGGGTGGGTGTCGGGGTAAACCTCGGAGTAGGCCTAGGACCAGGAGTGGGAGCTGTGGCTAGGGGTAGGGATGGGGGTGGGCCTATGGGTAGGGGGAGCTGTAGGGACAGGGGTAGGGGTAGGACCAGAGGTAGTGCTAGGCGTAGCCCTAGGGCGAGGGGTAGTGCTCGGGGTAACCTAACCCTAACCCTAACCCTAACCCTAACACTAATCCTAACCCTAACCCTAACCCTAACACCAACCCTAACACTAACCAAACCCTAACCCTAACCCTAACCCTAACACCAACCCTAACCCTAACCCTAACCCTAACCCTAACACCAACCCTAACCATAATCCTAACCCTAACCCTAACCCTAAAACCAACCCTAACCCTAACACTAACCCTAACCCTAACCCTAACCCTGACACCAACCCTAACCCTAACCCTAACCCTAACCCTATACCTAACACCAACCCTAACCCTAACCCTAAACCCTAACCATAACCCTAACCCTAACCCTAACAAGGGCAAGGTGTACTGGTCAGCGACGGGCAAGTTCTAGGCCTCGGACGAGAGAGAGCCATGGGCCTTGGTCTAGGGCCCGAGCTATGGCTAGTGGAAACGGTAGGCGTAGCGCTGGGGTAGGCATAGGGCAAGGGGTGGGTGTCGAGGTAAACCTCGGTGTAGGCCTAGGGCCAGGAGTGGGAACTGTGGCTAGGCGTAGGGGTGGGGGTGGACCTATGTGTAGGGGGAGCTGTAGGGCCAGGGGTAGTGGTAGGACCAGCGGTAGTGCTAGGCGTAGGCCTAGGGCGAGGGGTAGT
The DNA here is from genome assembly GCF_964194185.1 of Rhinolophus hipposideros. Lineage (NCBI taxonomy): Eukaryota > Metazoa > Chordata > Mammalia > Chiroptera > Rhinolophidae > Rhinolophus > Rhinolophus hipposideros. The sequence goes on along the minus strand of NW_027669371.1, from coordinate 1,040,162 downwards.
GCTCGGGGTAACCTAACCCTAACCCTAACTCTAACCCTAACACTAACCCTAACCCTAACCCTAACCCTAACACCAACACTAACCCTAACCCTAACCCTAACCCTAACCCTAACCCTAACACCAACCCTAACCCTAACCCTAACCCTAACCCTAACCATAACCCTAACACCAACCCTAACCCTAACCCTAATCCTAACCCTAACACCAACCCTAACCCTAATCCTAACCCTAACCCTAACCCTAACACCAACCCTAACCCTAACCATAACCCTAACCCTAACACCAACCCTAACCCTAACCCTAACCCTAACCCTATGCCTAACACAAACCCTAACCCTAACCCTAACCCTAACCATAACCCTAACACCAACCCTAACCCTAACCCTAACCCTAACCCTAACACCAACCCTAACCCTAACCATAACCCTAACCCTAACACCAACCCTAACCCTAACCCTAACTCTAACCCTAACCTTAACCCTAACACCAACCCTAACCCTAACCCTAACCCTAACCCTAACACAAATCCTAACCCTAATCCTAACCCTAACCTTAACCCGAACAAGGGCAAGGTGTAGTGGTCAGCGACGGGCAAGTTCAAGGCCTCGGACTAGAAGGAGCCATGTGCGTAGGTCTAGGGCCCAAGCTAGGGCTAGTGAGAGCGGTAGGCGTAGCGCTTGGGTAGGCCTAGGGCCAGGAGTGGGAGCTGTGGCTAGTGGTAGGGTTGGGGGTTGGCCTATGGGTAGGGGGAGCTGTAGGGCCAGGGGTAGTGGTAGGACCAGAGGTAGTGCTAGGCGTAGGCCTAGGGCGAGGGGTAGTGCTCGGGGTAGGGTTAGTTGAAGGGCTAGTGTTTGGCAGAGGCCCACGGACAGTGTTAGGGTTAGGGCTCATGTTAGGCCTAGGACTAGTGGTAGTGGTAGGGGTTGGCCGAGGACTAGGGGTAGGTGTCACGAAATGGCTCCGGGTAGTCCTAGGACTCCGAACGGATGTAGGGCTGGATTAGGGTGTGGCTAATGGTGGGTCCAGGGTGATTTCCTAGGACACGGGTTAGTGCTCTGGCTATCGGTAGGGCAAGGTGTACCAGTTGGCGACGGGCAAGTGCTAGGCTTCGGACTAGAGTGAGCACTGGGCGTTGGTCTAGGGCCCGAGGTAGGGCTAGTGGGAGCGGTAGGCGTAGCGCTGGGGTAGGCAAAGGGCAAGGGGTGGGTGTCGGGGTAAACCTCGGAGTAGGCCTAGAACCAGGAGTGGGAGCTGTGGCTAGGGGTAGGGATGGGGTTGGGCCTATGGGTAGGGGGAGCTGTAGGGACAGGGGTAGGTGTAGGACCAGAGGTAGTGCTAGGCGTAGGCCTAGGGCGAGGGGTAGTGCTCGGGGTAACCTAACCCTAACCCTAACCCTAACCCTAACCCTAACCCTAACACTAACCCTAACCCTAACCCTAACACCAACCCTAACCCTAACCCTAACCCTAACCCTAACCCTATACCTAACACCAACCCTAACCCTAACCCTAACCCTAACCCTAACCCTAACACCAACCCTAACACTAACCCTAACCCTAACCCTAACCCTAACCCTAACCCTAACACCAACCCTAACCCTAACCCTAACCCTAACCCTAACCCTAACCCTAACACCAACCCTAACCATAATCCTAACCCTAACCCTAACCCTAACACCAACCCTAACCCTAACCCTAACCCTAACATTAACCCTAACCCTAACCCTAACCCTCACCCTATGCCTAACACGAACCCTAACCCTAACCCTAACCCTAACCCTAACACCAACCCTAACCCTAATCCTAACCCTAACCCTAACACTAACCCTAACCCTAACCCTAACACCAACCCTAACCCTAACCCTAACCCTAACCCTAACACCGACCCTAACCCTAACCCTAACCCTAAACCCTAATCCTAACCCTAACCCTAACCCTAACCCTAACCCTAACCCTAACAAGGGCAAGGTGTACTGGTCAGCGACGGGCAAGTTCTAGGCCTCGGACTAGAAGGAGCCATGGGCGTTGGTCTAGGGCCCGAGCTAGGGCTAATGAGAGCGGTAGGCGTAGCGCTGGGGTAGGCATAGGGCAAGGGGTGGGTGTCGAGGTAAACCTCGGAGTAGGCCTAGGGCCAGGAGTGGGAGCTGTGGCTAGTGGTAGGGTTGGGGGTGGGCCTATGGGTAGGGGGATCTGTAGGGCCAGGGGTAGTGGTAGGACCAGAGGTAGTGCTGGGCGTAGGCCTAGGGCGAGGGGTAGTGCTCGGGGTAGGGTTAGTTGAAGGGCTAGTGTTTGGCAGAGGCCCACGGGCAGTGTTAGGGTTAGGGCTCATGTTAAGCCTAGGACTAGTGGTAGTGGTAGGGCTTAGCCGAGGACTAGGGGTAGGTGTCACGAAATGGCTCCGGGTAGTCCTAGGACTCCGAACGGATGTAGGGCTGATTAGGGTGTGGCTAATGGTGAGTCCAGGGTGATTTCGTAGGACACGGGTTAGTGCTCTGGCTATAGGTAGGGCAAGGTGTATCGGTTGGCGACGGGCAAGTGCTAGGCTTCGGACTAGAGTGAGCACTGGGCGTTGGTCTAGGGCCTGAGGTAGGGCTAGTGGGAGCGGTAGGCGTAGCGCTGGGGTAGGCAAAGGGCAAGGGGTGGGTGTCGGGGTAAACCTCGGAGTAGGCCTAGGACCAGGAGTGGGAGCTGTGGCTAGGGGTAGGGATGGGGGTGCGCCTATGGGTAGGGGGAGCTGTAGGGACAGGGGTAGGGGTAGGACCAGAGGTAGTGCTAGGCGTAGGCCTAGGGTGAGGGGTAGTGCTCGGGGTAACCTAACCCTAACCCTAACCCTAACCCTAACCCTAACCCTAACACCAACCCTAACCCTAACCCTAACCCTAACCCTAACCCTAACCCTATACCTAACACCAACCCTAACCCTAACCCTAACCCTAAACCTAACCCTAATCCTAACACCAACCCCAACCCTAACCCTAACCCTAACCCTAACACCAACCCTAACCCTAACCCTAACCCTAACCCTAACCCTATGCCTAACACCAACACTAACCCTAACCCTAACCCTAACCCTAACACCAACCCTAACCCTAATCCTAACCCTAACCCTAACCCTAACCCTAATACTAACCCTAACCCTAACCCTACCCTAACACCAACCCTAACCCTAACCCTAACCCTAACACTATACCTAACACCAACCCTAACCCTAACCCTAACCCTAACACCAACCCTAACCGTAACCCTAAACCTAACCCTAACCCTAACACCAACCCTAACCCTAATCCTAACCCTAACCCTAACCCTAACCCTAACCCTAACCCTAACACCAACCCTAACCCTAACCCTAACCCTAACCCTAAACCTAACACCAACCCAAAACCTAACCCTAACCCTAACCCTAACACCAAACCTAACCCTAACCCTAACCCTAAACCCTAATCCTAAACCTAACCCTAACCCTAACCCTAACCCTAACCCTATCAAGGGCAAGGTGTACTGGTCAGCGACGGGCAAGTTCTAGGCCTCGGACTAGAGGGAGCCATGGGCGTTGGTCTAGGGCCCGAGCTAGGGCTAGTGAGAGCGGTAGGCGTAGCGCTGGGGTAGGCATAGAGCAAGGGGTGGGTGTCGAGGTAAACCTCGGAGTAGGCCTAGGGCCAGGAGTGGGAGCTGTGGCTAGGGGTAGGGATGGGGTTGGGCCTATAAGTAGGGGGAGCTGTAGAACCAGGGGTAGGGGTAGGAACAGAGGTAGTGCTAGGCGTAAGCCTAGGGCGAGGGTTAGTGCTCGGGGTAGGGTTAGGTGAAGGGCTAGTGGTTGGCAGAGGCCCACGGGCAGTGTTAGGGTTAGGGCTCATGTTAGGCCTAGGACTAGTGGTAGTGGTAGGGGTTGGCCGAGGGCTAGGGGTAGGTGTCACGGGAGTGCTCCGAGTAGTCCTAGGACTCGGAACGGGTGTAGGGCTGGATTAGGGTGTGGCTAATGGTGGGTCCAGGGTGATTTCGTAGGACACGGGTTAGTGCTCTGGCTATCGGTAGGGCAAGGTGTACCGGTTGGCGACGCGCAAGTGCTAGGCTTCGGACTAGAGTGAGCACTGGGCGTTCGTCTAGGGCCCGAGGTAGGGCTAGTGGGAGCGGTAGGCGTAGCGCTATGGTAGGCAAAGAGCAAGGGGTGGGTGTCGGGGTAAACCTCGGAGTAGGCCTAGGACCAGGAGTGGGAGCTGTGGCTAGGGGTAGGGATGGGGGTGGGCCTATGGGTAGGGGGAGCTGTAGGGACAGGGGTAGGGGTAGGACCAGAGGTAGTGCTAGGCGTAGCCCTAGGGCGAGAGGTAGTGCTCGGGGTAACCTAACTCTAACCCTAACCCTAACCCTAACACTAATCCTAACCCTAACCCTAACCCTAACACCAACCCTAACACTAACCCTAACCCTAAACCTAACCCTAACCCTAACACCAACCCTAACCCTAACCCTAACCCTAACACTAACACCAACCCTAACCATAATCCTAACCCTAACCCTAACCCTAACACCAACCCTAACCCTAACCCTAACCCTAACATTAACCCTAACCCTAACCCTAACCCTCACCCTATGCCTAACACGAACCCTAACCCTAACCCTAACCCTAACCCTAACACCAACCCTAACCCTAATCCTAACCCTAACCCTAACACTAACCCTAACCCTAACCCTAACACCAACCCTAACCCTAACCCTAACCCTAACCCTAACACCGACCCTAACCCTAACCCTAACCCTAAACCCTAATCCTAACCCTAACCCTAACCCTAACCCTAACCCTAACCCTAACAAGGGCAAGGTGTACTGGTCAGCGACGGGCAAGTTCTAGGCCTCGGACTAGAAGGAGCCATGGGCGTTGGTCTAGGGCCCGAGCTAGGGCTAATGAGAGCGGTAGGCGTAGCGCTGGGGTAGGCATAGGGCAAGGGGTGGGTGTCGAGGTAAACCTCGGAGTAGGCCTAGGGCCAGGAGTGGGAGCTGTGGCTAGTGGTAGGGTTGGGGGTGGGCCTATGGGTAGGGGGATCTGTAGGGCCAGGGGTAGTGGTAGGACCAGAGGTAGTGCTGGGCGTAGGCCTAGGGCGAGGGGTAGTGCTCGGGGTAGGGTTAGTTGAAGGGCTAGTGTTTGGCAGAGGCCCACGGGCAGTGTTAGGGTTAGGGCTCATGTTAAGCCTAGGACTAGTGGTAGTGGTAGGGCTTAGCCGAGGACTAGGGGTAGGTGTCACGAAATGGCTCCGGGTAGTCCTAGGACTCCGAACGGATGTAGGGCTGATTAGGGTGTGGCTAATGGTGAGTCCAGGGTGATTTCGTAGGACACGGGTTAGTGCTCTGGCTATAGGTAGGGCAAGGTGTATCGGTTGGCGACGGGCAAGTGCTAGGCTTCGGACTAGAGTGAGCACTGGGCGTTGGTCTAGGGCCTGAGGTAGGGCTAGTGGGAGCGGTAGGCGTAGCGCTGGGGTAGGCAAAGGGCAAGGGGTGGGTGTCGGGGTAAACCTCGGAGTAGGCCTAGGACCAGGAGTGGGAGCTGTGGCTAGGGGTAGGGATGGGGGTGCGCCTATGGGTAGGGGGAGCTGTAGGGACAGGGGTAGGGGTAGGACCAGAGGTAGTGCTAGGCGTAGGCCTAGGGTGAGGGGTAGTGCTCGGGGTAACCTAACCCTAACCCTAACCCTAACCCTAACCCTAACCCTAACACCAACCCTAACCCTAACCCTAACCCTAACCCTAACCCTAACCCTATACCTAACACCAACCCTAACCCTAACCCTAACCCTAAACCTAACCCTAATCCTAACACCAACCCCAACCCTAACCCTAACCCTAACCCTAACACCAACCCTAACCCTAACCCTAACCCTAACCCTAACCCTATGCCTAACACCAACACTAACCCTAACCCTAACCCTAACCCTAACACCAACCCTAACCCTAATCCTAACCCTAACCCTAACCCTAACCCTAATACTAACCCTAACCCTAACCCTACCCTAACACCAACCCTAACCCTAACCCTAACCCTAACACTATACCTAACACCAACCCTAACCCTAACCCTAACCCTAACACCAACCCTAACCGTAACCCTAAACCTAACCCTAACCCTAACACCAACCCTAACCCTAATCCTAACCCTAACCCTAACCCTAACCCTAACCCTAACCCTAACACCAACCCTAACCCTAACCCTAACCCTAACCCTAAACCTAACACCAACCCAAAACCTAACCCTAACCCTAACCCTAACACCAAACCTAACCCTAACCCTAACCCTAAACCCTAATCCTAAACCTAACCCTAACCCTAACCCTAACCCTAACCCTATCAAGGGCAAGGTGTACTGGTCAGCGACGGGCAAGTTCTAGGCCTCGGACTAGAGGGAGCCATGGGCGTTGGTCTAGGGCCCGAGCTAGGGCTAGTGAGAGCGGTAGGCGTAGCGCTGGGGTAGGCATAGAGCAAGGGGTGGGTGTCGAGGTAAACCTCGGAGTAGGCCTAGGGCCAGGAGTGGGAGCTGTGGCTAGGGGTAGGGATGGGGTTGGGCCTATAAGTAGGGGGAGCTGTAGAACCAGGGGTAGGGGTAGGAACAGAGGTAGTGCTAGGCGTAAGCCTAGGGCGAGGGTTAGTGCTCGGGGTAGGGTTAGGTGAAGGGCTAGTGGTTGGCAGAGGCCCACGGGCAGTGTTAGGGTTAGGGCTCATGTTAGGCCTAGGACTAGTGGTAGTGGTAGGGGTTGGCCGAGGGCTAGGGGTAGGTGTCACGGGAGTGCTCCGAGTAGTCCTAGGACTCGGAACGGGTGTAGGGCTGGATTAGGGTGTGGCTAATGGTGGGTCCAGGGTGATTTCGTAGGACACGGGTTAGTGCTCTGGCTATCGGTAGGGCAAGGTGTACCGGTTGGCGACGCGCAAGTGCTAGGCTTCGGACTAGAGTGAGCACTGGGCGTTCGTCTAGGGCCCGAGGTAGGGCTAGTGGGAGCGGTAGGCGTAGCGCTATGGTAGGCAAAGAGCAAGGGGTGGGTGTCGGGGTAAACCTCGGAGTAGGCCTAGGACCAGGAGTGGGAGCTGTGGCTAGGGGTAGGGATGGGGGTGGGCCTATGGGTAGGGGGAGCTGTAGGGACAGGGGTAGGGGTAGGACCAGAGGTAGTGCTAGGCGTAGCCCTAGGGCGAGAGGTAGTGCTCGGGGTAACCTAACTCTAACCCTAACCCTAACCCTAACACTAATCCTAACCCTAACCCTAACCCTAACACCAACCCTAACACTAACCCTAACCCTAAACCTAACCCTAACCCTAACACCAACCCTAACCCTAACCCTAACCCTAACACTAACACCAACCCTAACCATAATCCTAACCCTAACCCTAACCCTAACACCAACCCTAACCCTAACCCTAACCCTAACATTAACCCTAACCCTAACCCTAACCCTCACCGTATGCCTAACACGAACCCTAACCCTAACCCTAACCCTAACCCTAACACCAACCCTAACCCTAATCCTAACCCTAACCCTAACCCTAACCCTAACCCTAACACCAACCCTAACCCTAACCCTATCCCTAACCCTAACCCTATGCCTGACATGAACCCTAACCCTAAACCTAACCCTAACCCTAACACCAACCCTAACCCTAATCCTAACCCTAATCCTAACCCTAACCCT
>NW_027669371.1:1017500-1030000 GCF_964194185.1 Rhinolophus hipposideros | reverse complement strand
AACATTAACACCAACCCTAACCCTAACCCTAACCCTAACCCTAACACCAACCCTAACCCTAACTCTAACCCTAACCCTAACCCTATGCCTAACACCAACACTAACCCTAACCCTAACCCTAACCCTAACACCAACCCTAACCCTAACCCTAACCCTAACCCTAACCCTAACCCTAACCCTATACCTAACACCAACCCTAACCCTAACCCTAACCCTAACCCTAACACCAACCCTAACACTAACCCTAACCCTAACCCTAACCCTAACACCAACCCTAACCCTAATCCTAACCCTAACCCTAACCCTAACCCTAACCCTAACACCAACCCTAACCCTAACCCTAACCCTAACCCGAACCCTAAACCTAACACCAAACCTAACCCTAACCCTAACCCTAACCATAACACCAAACCTAACCCTAACCCTAACCCTAAACCCTAATCCTAACCCTAACCCTAACCCTAACACTAACACTAACCCTAACCCTAACCCTAACCCTAACCCCAACCCTAACCCTAACCCTAACCCTAATCCTAACCCTATACCTAACACCAACCCTAACCCTAACCCTAACCCTAACCCTAACACCAACCCTAACCCTAACCCTAAACCTAACACCAACCCTAACCCTAACCCTAACCTTAACACCAACCCTAACCCTAACCCTAACCCTAAACCCTAATCCTAACCCTAACCCTAACCCTAACCCTAACCTTAACCCGAACAAGGGCAAGGTGTAGTGGTCAGCGACGGGCAAGTTCTAGGCCTCGGACTTGAAGGAGCCATGCGCGTAGGTCTAGGGCCCAAGCTAGGGCTAGTGAGAGCGGTAGGCGTAGCGCTTGGGTAGGCCTAGGGCCAGGAGTGGGAGCTGTGGCTAGTGGTAGGGTTGGGGGTTGGCCTATGGGTAGGGGGAGCTGTAGGGCCAGGGGTAGTGGTAGGACCAGAGGTAGTGCTAGGCGTAGGCCTAGGGCGAGGGGTAGTGCTCGGGGTAGGGTTAGTTGAAGGGCTTGTGTTTGGCAGAGGCCCACGGGCAGTGTTAGGTTTAGGGCTCATGTTAAGCCTAGGACTAGTGGTAGTGGTAGGGGTTGGCCGAGGACTAGGGGTAGGTGTCACGAAATGGCTCCGGGTAGTCCTAGGACTCCGAACGGATGTAGGGCTGGATTAGGGTGTGGCTAATGGTGGGTCCAGGGTGATTTCCTAGGACACGGGTTAGTGCTCTGGCTATCGGTAGGGCAAGGTGTACCGGTTGGCGACGGGCAAGTGCTAGGCTTCGGACTAGAGTGAGCACTGGGTGTTAGTCTAGGGCCCGAGGTAGGGCTAGTGGGAGCGGTAGGCGAAGCGCTGGGGTAGGCAAAGGGCAAGGGGTGGGTGTCGGGGTAAACCTCGGAGTAGGCCTAGAACCAGGAGTGGGAGCTGTGGCTAGGGGTAGGGATGGGGGTGGGCCTATGGGTAGGGGGAGCTGTAGGGAAAGGGGTAGGTGTAGGACCAGAGGTAGTGCTAGGCGTAGGCCTAGGGCGAGAGGTAGTGCTCGGGGTAACCTAACCCTAACCCTAACCCTAACCCTAACCCTAACACTAACCCTAACCCTAACCCTAACACCAACCCTAACCCTAACCCTAACCCTAACCCTAACCCTATACCTAACACCAACCCTAACCCTAACCCTAACCCTAACCCTAACCCTAACACCAACCCTAACCCTAACCCTAACCCTAACCCTAACCCTAACACCAACCCTAACCCTAACCCTAATCCTAACCCTAACACCAACCCTAACCCTAACCCTAATCCTAACCATAACCCTATGCCTAACACCAACACTAACCCTAACCCTAACCCTAACCCTAACCCTATACCTAACACCAACCTTAACCCTAACCCTAACCCTAACACCAACCCTAACCGTAACCCTAACCCTAACCCTAACACCAACCCTAACCCTAATCCTAACCCTAACCCTAACCCTAACCCTAACCCTAACCCTAACACCAACCCTAACCCTAACCCTAACCCTAACCCTAACCCTAAACCTAACACCAACCCAAACCCTAACCCTAACCCTAACCCTAACACCAAATCTAACCGTAACCCTAACCCTAAACCCTAATCCTAAACCTAACCCTAACCCTAACCCTAAACCTAACCCTAACCCTAACAAGGGCAAGGTGTACTGGTAAGCGACGGGCAAGTTCTAGGCCTCGGACTAGAGGGAATCATGGGCGTTGGTCTAGGGCCCGAGCTATGGCTAGTGAGAGTGGTAGGCGTAGCGCTGGGGTAGGCATAGGGCAAGGGGTGGGTGTCGAGGTAAACCTCGGAGTAGGCCTAGGGCCAGGAGTTGGAGCTGTGGCTAGGGGTAGGGATGGGGGTGGGCTATAAGTAGGGGGAGCTGTAGAACCAGGGGTAGGGGTAGGACCAGAGGTAGTACTAGGCGTAAGCCTAGGGCGAGGGGCCGTGCTCGGGGTAGGGTTAGGTGAAGGGCTAGTGGTTGGCAGAGGCCCACGGGCAGTGTTAGGGTTAGGGCTCATGATAGGCCTAGGACTAGTGGTAGTGGTAGGGGATGGCCGAGGGCTAGGGGTAACTGTCACAAGAGGGCTCCGGGTAGTCCTAGGACTCCGAACAGATGTAGGGCTGGATTAGGGTGTGGCTAATGGTGCGTCCAGGGTGATTTCGTAGGACACGGGTTAGTGTTCTGGCTATTGGTAGGCAAGGTGTACTGGTCGGAGACGGGCAAGTGCTAGGCTTCGGACTAGAGTGAGCACTGGGCGTTGGACTAGGGCCCGAGCTAGGGCTAGTGGGAGCGGTAGGCGTAGCACTGGGTTAGGCATAGGGCAAGGGGTGGGTGTCGGGGTAAACCTCGGAGTAGGCTTTGGGCCAGAGGTTGGAGTTGTGTCTAGGGGTAGGGATAGGTGTGGGCCTATGAGTAGGGGGAGCTGTAGGGCCAGGGGTAGGGGTAGGACCAGAGGTAGTGCTAGGCGTAAGCCTAGGGCGAGGGGTAGTGCTCGGGGTAGGGTTAGGTGAAGGGCTAGTGGTTGGCAGAGGCCCAAGGGCAGTGTTAGATTTAGGGCTCATGTTAGGCCTAGGACTAGTGGTAGTGGTAGGAGATGGCCGAGGGCTAGGGGTAACTGTCACGGGAGGGCTCCGGGTAGTCCTAGGACTCCGAACGGATGTAGGGCTGGATTAGGGTGTGGCTAATGGTGGGCCCTGGGTGATTTCGTAGGACACGGGTTAGTGCTCTGGCTATCGGTAGGGCAAGGTGTACCGGTTGGCGACGGGCAAGTGCTAGGCTTCGGACTAGAGTGAGCACTGGGCGTTGGTCTAGGGCCCGAGGTAGGGCTAGTGGGAGCGGTAGGCGTAGCGCTATGGTAGGCAAAGAGCAAGGGGTGGGTGTCGGGGTAAACCTCGGAGTAGGCCTAGGACCAGGAGTGGGAGCTGTGGCTAGGAGTAGGGATGGGGGTGGGCCTATGGGTAGGGGGAGCTGTAGGGACAGTGGTAGGGGTAGGACCAAAGGTAGTGCTAGGCGTAGGCCTAGGGCGAGGGGTAGTGCTCGGGGTAACCTAACCCTAACCCTAACCCTAACACTAATCCTAACCCTAACCCTAACCCTAACACCAACCCTAACACTAACCCTAACCCTAACCCTAACCCTAACACCAACCCTAACCCTAACCCTAAACCTAACCCTAAAACCAACCCTAACCCTAATCCTAACCCTAACCCTAACCCTAACACCAACACTAACCCTAACCCTAACCCTAACACCAACCCAAACCCTAACCCTAACCCTAACCCTCACCCTATGCCTAACACGAACCCTAACCCTAACCCTAACCTTAACCCTAACACCAACCCTAACCCTAATCCTAACCCTAACCCTAATTTTAACCCTAACCCTAACCCTAACACCAACCCTAACCCTAACCCTAACCCTAACACCAAACCTAACCCTAACCCTAACCCTAACCCTCACCCTATGCCTAACACGAACCCTAACCCTAACCCTTACCCTAACCCTAACACCAACCCTAACCCTAATCCTAACTCTAACCCTAACCCTAACCGTAACCCTAACCCTAACACCAACCCTAACCTTAACCCTAACCCTAACACCAACCCTAACCCTAATCCTAACCCTAACCCTAACCCTAACACCAACCTAACCATAACACTAACCCTAACCCTAACACCAATCCTAACCCTAACCCTAACCCTAACCCTAACCCTATGCCTAACACGAACCCTAACCCTAAACCTAACCCTAACCCTAACACCAACCCTAACCCTAATCCTAACCCTAACCCTAACCCTAACCCTAACACTAACCCTAACACTAACCCTAACCCTAACCCTAACACCAACCTAACCATAACACTAACCCTAACCCTAACACCAATCCTAACCCTAACCCTAACCCTAACCCTATGCCTAACACGAACCCTAACCCTAACCCTAACCCTAACCCTAACACTAACCCTAAACCTAACCCTACCCTAACACCAACCCTAAACCTAACCCTAACCCTAACCCTAACACTATACCTAACACCAACCCTAAACCTAACCCTAACCCTAACACCAACCCTAACCGTAACCCTAAACCTAACCCTAACCCTAACACCAACCCTAACCCTAATCCTAACCCTAACCCTAACCCTAACCCTAACCCTAACCCTAACCCTAACACCAACCCTAACCCTAACCCTATCCCTAACACCAACCCTAACCCTAATCCTAACCCTAACCCTAACCCTAACACCAACCCTAACCCTAACCCTAACCCTAACACCAACCCTAAACGTAACCCTAAACCTAACCCTAACCCTAACACCAACCCTAACCCTAATCCTAACCCTAACCCTAACCCTAACCCTAACCCTAACCCTAACACCAACCCTAACCCTAACCCTATCCCTAACACCAACCCTAACCCTAATCCTAACCCTAACCCTAACCCTAACACCAACCCTAACCCTAACCCTAACCCTAACCCTAACACCAACCCTAACCCTAACCCTAACCCTAACCCTAACCCTATGCCTAACACGAACCCTAACCCTAAACCTAACCCTAACCCTAACACCAACCCTAACCCTAATCCTAACCCTAATCCTAACCCTAACCCTAACACTAACCCTAACCCTAACCCTAACCCTGACACCAACCCTAACCCTAACCCTAACCCTAACCCTAACCCTATACCTAACACCAACCCTAACCCTAACCCTAACCGTAACCCTAACCCTAACCGTAATCCTAAACCTAACCCTAACCCTAACCCTAACCCTATACCTAACACCTACCCTAACCCTAACCCTAACCCTAACACCAACCCTAACCCTAACCCTAACCCTAACCCTAAACCTAACACCAACCCTAACCCTAACCCTAACCCTAACCCTAACACCAACCCTAACCCTAATTCTAACCCTAACCCTAACCCTAAGACCAACCCTAACCCTAACCCTAACCCTAACCCTAACACCAACCCTAAACCAAACCCTAACCCTAACCCGAACCCTATGCCTAACACCAACCCTAACCCTAACCCTAACCCTAACCCTAACACCAACCAAACCCTAATCCTAACCCTAACCCTAACCCTAACCCTAACACTAAACCTAACCCTAACCCTAACCCTAACACCAACCCTAACCCTAACCCTAACCCTAACCCTAACCCTAACCCTATACCTAACACCAACCCTAACCCTAACCCTAACCCTAACCCTAACACCAACCCTAACCCTAACCCTAACCCTAACCCTAACACCAACCCTAACCCTAATTCTAACCCTAACCCTAACACTAACCCTAACCCTAACACCAACCCTAACCCTAACCCTAACCCTAACCCTAACCCTAAACCTAACACCAACCCTAACCCTAACCCTAACCCTAACCCAAACACCAACCCTAACCCTAACCCTAACCCTAACCCTAAACCCTAATCCTAACCCTAACCCTAACCCTAACACTAACCCTAACCCTAACACCAACCCTAACCCTAACCCTAACCCTAACCCTAACCCTAACCCTAAACCTAACACCAACCCTAACCCTAACCCTAACCCTAACCCAAACACCAAACCTAACCCTAACCCTAACCCTAACCCTAAACCCTAATCCTAACCCTAACCCTAACCCTAACCCTAAACCTAACACTAACCCTAACCCTAAACCTAACACCAACCCTAACCCTAACCCTAACCCTAACCCTATACCTAACACCAACCCTAACCCTAACCCTAACTCTAACCCTAACACCAACCCTAACCCTAACCCTAACCCTAACACCAACCCTAACCCTAACCCTAACCCTAACACCAACCCTAACTGTAACCCTAACCCTAACCCTAACCCTATGCCTAACACGAACCCTAACCCTAACACCAACCCTAACCCTAACCCTAACCCTAACACCAACCCTAACCCTAACCCTAACCCTAACACCAACCCTAACCCTAACCCTAACCCTAACCCTAACCCTATGCCTAACACGAACCCTAACCCTAACCCTAACCCTAACCCTAACACTAACCCTAACCCTAACCCTAACCCTAACACCAACCCTAACCCTAACACTAACCCTAATCCTAACCCTAACCCTAACACCAACCCTAACCCTAAACCTAACCCTAACACCAACCCTAACCCTAACCCTAACCCTAACCCTAACCCTATGCCTAACACGAACCCTAACCCTAACCCTAACCCTAACCCTAACACTAACCCTAACCCTAACCCTAACCCTAACACCAACCCTAACCCTAACACTAACCCTAATCCTAACCCTATACCTAACACCAACCCTAACCCTAAACCTAACCCTAATCCTAACACCAACCCTAACCCTAACCCTAACCCTAACACCAACCCTAACACTAATCATAACCCTAACCCTAACCCTAACCCTAACACCAACCCTAACCCTAACCCTTACCCTAAATTCTAATCCTAACCCTAACCCTAACCCTAACAAGGGCAAGGTGTACTGGTCGGCGACGGGCAAGTTCTAGGCCTCGGACTAGAAAGAGCCATGGGCGTTGGTCTAGGGCCCGAGCTAAGGCTAGTGAGAGCGGTAGGTGTAGCGCTGGGGTAGGCATAGGGCAAGGGGTGGGTGTCGAGGTAAACCTCGGAGTAGGCCTAGGGCCAGGAGTGGGAGCTGTGGCTACTGGTAGGGTTGGGGGTGGGCCTATGGGTAGGGGGAGCTGTAGGGCCAGAGGTAGTGTTAGGACCAGAGGTAGTGCTGGGCGTAGGCCTAGGGCGAGGGGTAGTGCTCGGGGTAGGGTTAGTTGAAGGGCTAGTGTTTGGCAGAGGCCCACGGGCAGTGTTAGGGTTAGGGCTCATGTTAAGCCTAGGACTAGTGGTAGTGGTAGGGGTTGGGCGAGGACTAGGGGTAGGTGTCACGAAATGGCTCCGGGTAGTCCTAGAACTCGGAACAGGTGTAGGGCTGTATTAGGGTGTGGTAAGGGTGGGTCCAGAGTGATTTCGTAGGACACGGGTTAGTGCTATGTCTAAAGGTAGGGCAAGGTGTACTGCTCGGCGTCGGGCAAGTGGTAGGCCTCGGACTAGAGAAAGCACTGGGCGTTGGTCTAGGGCCCGAGCTAGGGCTAGTGGGAGCGGTAGGCGTAGCGCTGGGGTAGGCATAGGGCAAGGGGTGGGTGTCGAGGTAAACCTCGGAGTAGGCCTAGGGCCAGGATTTGGAGCCTTGGCTAGGGGTAGGGGTGGGGGTGGGCCTATGGGTAGGGGGAGCTGTAGGGCCACGGGTAGTGGGATGACCAGAGATAGTGCTAGGCGTAGGCCTAGGGCGAGGGGTAGTGCTCGGGGTTGGGTTAGTTAAAGGGCTAGTGGTTGGCAAAGGCCCACGGGCAGTGTTAGGGTTAGGGCTCATGTTAAGCCTAGGACTAGTGGTAGTGGTAGGGGTTGGCCGAGGGCTAGGGGTAGGTGTCTCGGGAGGGCTCTGGATAGTCCTAGGACTCCGAACAGGTGTAGGGCTGTATTAGGGTATGGTAAGGGTGGGTCCAGGGTTATTTCGTAGGACACAGGTTACTGCTCTGGCTAACGGTAGGGCAAGGTGTACTGGTCGGCCTCGGGTAAGTGGTAGGCCTCTGACTAGAGGGAGCACTGGGCGTTGGTCTAGGGCCCGAGCTAGGGCTAGTGGGAGCGGTAGGCGTAGCGCTGGGGTAGTCATAGGGCAAGGGGTGGGTGTCGGGGTAAACCTCGGAGTAGGCTTTGGCCCAGGAGTTGGAGTTGTGGCTAGGGGTAGGGATGGTGGTGGGCCCATGGGTAGGGGGAGCTGTAGGGCCAGGGGTAGCGGTAGGACCAGAGGTAGTGCTAGGCGTAGGCCTAGGGCGAGGGGTAGTGCTCGGGGTAGGGTTAGGTGAAGGGCTAGTGGTTGGCAGAGGCCCACGGGCAGTGTTAGGGTTAGGGCTCATGTTAGGCCTAGGACTAGTGGTAGTGGTAGGGGATGGCCGAGGGCTAGGGGTAGGTGTCACGAGAGGGCTCCGGGTAGTCCTAGGACTCCGAACGGATGTGGGGCATGATTAGGGTGTGGCTAATGGTGGGTCCAGGGTGATTTCGTAGGACAAGGGTTAGTGTTCTGGCTATCGGTAGGGCAAGGTGTACTGGTCGATGACGGGCAAGTGCTAGGCTTTGGACTAGAGTGAGCACTGGGCGTTGGTCTAGGGCCCGAGGTAGGGCTAGTGGGAGCGGTAAGCGTAGCGCTGGTGTAGGCAAAGGGCAAGGGGTGGGTGTCGGGGTAAACCTCGGAGTAGGCCTAGGACCAGGAGTGGGTGCTGTGGCTAGGGGTAGGGATGGGGGTGGCCCTATTTGTAGGGGGAGCTGTAGGGCCAGGGGTAGGGGTAGGACCAGAGTTAGTGCTAGGCGTAGGCCTAGGGCGAGGGGTAGTACTCGGGGTAACATAACCCTAACCCTAACCCTAACCATAACCCTAACCCTAACCCTAACCCTAACACCAACCCTAACCCTAACCCTAATCCTAACCCTATCCCTATACCTAACACCAAACCTAACCCTAACCATAACCGTAACCCTAACACCAACCCTAACCCTAACCCTAACCCTAAACCCTAATCCTAACCCTAACCCTAACCCTAACCCTAACCCTAACCCTAACGCTAACAAGGGCAAGGTGTACTGGTCAGCGACGGGCAAGTTCTAGGCCTCGGACTAGAGGGAGCCATGGGCGTTGGTCTACTGCCCGAGCTAGGGCTAGTGGGAGCGGTAGGCATAGCGCTGGGGTAGGCATAGGGCAAGGGGTGGGTGTCGAGGTAAACCTCGGAGTAGGCCTAGGGCCAGGAGTGGGAGCTGTGGCTAGGGGTAGGCGTGGAGGTGGGCCTATGGGTAGGGGGAGCTGTAGGGCCAGGTGTAGGGGTAGGACCAGAGGTAGTGCTAGGCGTAGGCCTAGGGCGAGGGGTAGTGCTCGGGTTAGGGTTAGTTGAAGGGCTAGTGGTTGGCAGAGGCCCACGGGCAGTGTTAGGGTTAGGGCTCATGTTAAGCCTAGGAATAGTGGTAGTGGTACGGGTTGGCCGAGGGCTAGGGGTAGGTGTCACGGGAGCGCTCCGGGTAGTCCTAGGAATCGGAACAGGTGTAGGGATGGATTAGGGTGTGGTAAGGGTGGGTCCAGGGTGATTTCGTAGGACACGGGTTAGTGCTCTGCTAACAGTAGGGCAAGGTGTACTGGTCGGCGACGGGCAAGTGCTAGGCCTCGGACTAGATGAGTACTGGGCGTTGGACTAGGGCCCGAGCTAGGGCTACTGGGAGCGATAGGCGTAGCGCTGGGGTAGGCATAGGGCAAGGGGTGGGTGTCGGGGTAAACCTCGGTGTAGGCCTAGTGCCAGGAGTTGGAGCTGTGGCTAGGGGTAGGGATTTGTGTGGACCTATGGTTATGGGGAGCTGTAGGGCCAGCGGTAGCGGTAGGACCAGAGGTAGTGCTAGGCGTAGGCCTAGGGCGATTGGTAGTGCTCGGGGTAAGGTTAGGTGAAGGGCTAGTGGTTGGCAGAGGCCCACGGGCAGTGTTAGCGTTAGGGCTCATGTTAGGCCTAGGACTAGTGGTAGTGGTAGGAAATGGCCGATGGCTAGGGGTAGGTGTCACGGGAGGGCTCTGGGTAGTCCTAGGACTCCGAACGGATGTGGGGCATGATTAGGGTGTGGCTAATGGTGGGTCCAGGGTGATTTCGTAGGACAAAAATTAGTGCTCTTGCTATCGGTAGGGCAAGGTGTACTGGTCGGTGACGGGCAAGTGCTAGGCTTCTGACTAGAGTGAGCACTGGGCGTTGGTCTAGGGCCCGAGGTAGGGCTAGTGGGAGCGGGAGACGTAGCGCTTGGGTAGGCAAAGGGCAAGGGGTGGGTGTCGGGGTAAACCTCGAAGTAGGCCAAAGACCAGGAGTGGGAGCTGTGGCTAGGGGTAGGGATGGCGGTGGGCCTATGGGTAGGGGGAGATGTAGGGCCAGGGGTAGGGGTAGGACCAGAGGTAGTGCTAGGCGTAGGCCTAGGGGGAGGGGTATTGCTCTAAGTAACCTAACCCTAACCCTAACCCTAACCCTAAAACTAACCCTAACCCTAACCCTAACCCTAACACCAAACCTAACCCTTACACTAACCCTAAACCTAACCATAAACCTAACCGCAACCCAAATCCTAATCCTAACCCTAACCCTAACACCAACCCTAACACTATCCCTAACCCTAAACCCTAACCCTAACCCTAACCCTAACCCTACCCCTAACCCTAACCCTAACCCTAACAAGGGCAAGGTGTACTAGTCAGCGACGGGCAAGTTCTAGGCCTCGGACTACAGGGAGCCATGGGCGTTGGTCTAGGGCCCGATCTAGGGCTAGTGGGAGCGGTAGGCGTAGCGCTGGGGTAGGCATAGGGCAAGGGGTGGGTGTCGAGGTAAACCTCGGAGTAGGCTTTGGCTCAGGAGTTGGAGTTGTGGCTAGGGGTAGGGATGGGGGTAGGCCCATGAGTAGGGGGAGCTGTAGGGCCAGGGGTAGCGGTAGGACCAGAGGTAGTGCTAGGCGTAAGCCTAGGGCGAGGGGTAGTGCTCGGGGTAGGGTTAGTTGAAGGGCTAGTGTTTGGCAGAGGCCCACGAGCAGTGTTAGGGTTAGGGCTCATGTTAAGCCTAGGACTAGTGGTAGTGGTAGGGGTTGGCCGAGGGATAGAGTTAGGTGTCACGAAATGGCTCCGGGTAGTCCTAGGACTCGGAACAGGCGTAGGGCTGTATTAGGGTGTGGTAAGTGTGGGTCCAGGGTGATTTCGTAGGACACGGGTTACTGCTCTGGCTAACGGTAGGGCAAGGTGTACTGGTCGGCCTCGGGCAAGTGGTAGGCCTCTGACTAGAGAGAGCACTGGGCGTTGGTCTAGGGCCCGAGCTAGGGCTAGTGGGAGCGGTAGGCGTAGCGCTGGGATAGGCATAGGGCAAGGGGTGGGTGTCGGGGTAAACTTCGGAATAGGCTTTGGGCCAGGAGTTGGAGTATTGGCTAGGGGTAGGGATGGGGGTGGGCCCAGGGGTAGGGGGAGCTGTAGTGCCAGGGGTAGGGGTAGGACCAGAGGTAGTGCTAGGCGTAGTCCTAGGGCGAGGGGTAGTGCTCGGGGTAGGGTTAGTTGAAGGGCTAGTGGTTGGCAGAGGCCCACGGGCAGTGTTAGGGTTAGGGCTCATGTTAAGCCTAAAACTAGTGGTAGTGGTAGGGGTTGGCCGAGGGCTAGGGGTAGGTGTCACGGGAGGGCTCCGTGTAGTCCTAAGACTCAGAACAGGTGTAGGGCTGGATTAGGGTGTGGCTAATGGTTGGTCCAGGGTGATTTCGTAGGACAAGGGTTAGTGATCTGGCTATCGGTAGGGCAAGGTGTACTGGTCGGTGACGGGCAAGTGCTAGGCTTCGGACTAGAGTGAGCACTGGGCGTTGGTCTAGGGCCCGAGGTAGGGCTAGTGGGAGCGGTAGGCGTAGCGCTGTGGTAGGCAAAGGGCAAGGGGTGTGTGTCGGGGTAAACCTCGGAGTAGGCCTAGGACCAGGAGTGGGAGCTGTGGCTAGGGGTAGGGTTGGGGGTGTGCCTATGGGTAGGGGGAGCTGTAGGGCCAGGGGTAGGGGTAGGACCAGAGGTAGTGCCAGGCTTAGGCCTAGGGCGAGGGGTAGTGCTGGGGTAACCTAACCCTAACCCTAACCCTAACCCTAACCCTAACATCAACCCTAACCCTAACACTAACCCTAACCCTAACCCTAAACCTAACACCAATCCTAACACTAATCCTAACCCTAACCTTAACCCTAACCCTAACCCTAACACCAACCCTAACCATAACCCTAACCCTAACCCTAACCCTAACACCAACCCTAAACCCTAACCCTAACCCAAACCCTAATCCTAACCCTAATCCTAACCCTAACCCTAATTCTAACCCTAACAAAGGCAAAGTGTACTGGTCAGCGACGGGCAAGTTCTAGGCCTCGGACTAGAGGGAGCCATGGGCGTTGGTCTAGGGCCCGA